>NC_143257.1:6974868-7276184 GCF_984573655.1 Nuphar pumila | reverse complement strand
AAGACGAAAATATAGTAACATGAAAAGAGGTCATTGTGTAATTAATACCTTTGAAGCCTTTAAAATTAAGTTATTTAACTACTTTATAACAAGGAATGTACACTCCAAACTTATCAGATGGTATCAGAATACAAACATACTAGAGCCTTGATAGACTGCATCAGGACGTTCTAGAAGCTCATGCTAGACATACCCAATATATTGGATGAAGACAGACTCAACTGGTTTATCGTGGAACTACAGCCTTCAGCACAATCCGAAGTAGAAATGCGCAATTTCGAGACTTTGAAAGATGTGTATGTGACGGTCGAGCGACTAGTGGATACACAGCGCAAGTTCTTCACTCCATCGACTAAGGCTGGGAAGAAGCCGGACCACGGAGGCAAGAAGAAAGATCGGCACGACAATAAAGGTGAAGAATCAACCCAACACCATTCTGACAAGAGACAAAATTATAGAAAGCACAACAATAACGGCAGCAAAGGGCCAGTTGTGACTTGTTGGTTCTATGACAACAAACATATTGCTAGGTAATGTTCAAAGCGTCTCATGAGGGACGACGGACAGACCAATGCAGTGTAGGTGAAAAGTAGTGATGTTGAGGTCATGCAACGAAGGATTGGAGCCTTACAAACAATAAACACAATTAGAAGTTGCACAACTGAAAGCATGTCGGTTAGCAAAGAACTCATGTATCTGAAAGTCATTGTGAATGAAAATTTTACTACAAGAATGGTAGAATCCGAAGTCACGAATAACTTTGGCTCGCGGGAAAAGGCAGAGCAGTTGGGCTTGAAGCCTTGGCCAAAGCAGAGGACCATTAAGACAGTGAACTCTGAGGCCGAGTCATTCTTTGGTGAAGCAAGGGATGTGGTTATCCAAATTGAGAGTTTGACTGGCAAAGCCAACTTCTTAGTAGTGTCCCTGGACGACTTCAGAATGATTTTGGGCATAGAGTTTTTTTGCTGCTAGAATGTGATGATGCTACCGAAGTTCAACTCGTCGACAATCATGGAGCCAAACTTTTCACACACAGTGCAGTGCTTTACTCTTGGAGTTATGTCTTTAATGCTATCTACTATGCAATTGAAGAAGGGTATTAAGCGGGAAGATCAGACATCCTTAGTTGTCGTATGCACTAAAGAAGAGGTGGAAGCAGTAGTATCGTCGACCCTTGCCCCACTATCGGCTGAGTTTCATAGAGTGATGCCTCCAAAATTGTGGATTCGTCTGCCATCGTGACGCGAGGTCGACCACAAATTAGAGTTGACCCCTGGAGCAAATCCCCTTGCCATGATCCCCTATCGCATGAGGTCAGCTGAATTAAAAGAGTTGCGCAAAAAACTAGATGAGAAATGAAGGTCATCCCATGCCTATCAGTTTGTTTGAGATTAACACGAGCAGACCGAGTTGGTGAGGGCATTTCTGCATAAAACGGCCAAGAGGATGAAGAAGTGGACGAACAAGCATTGTCGTCCTATTGGGTTCTGTGTTGGAGACCAGGTGTTGATGAAACTCTACCCGGACTGCACAAGCATCTTTCGTGAATGGTATCGCAATTGATCAGAAAGTTTGAGGAATCATTTATCATCACCAAAAAAGTGAGCAACCTAGCGTACAAGTTGGACTTACCTCCAAATTTTAAAGCGCACCTAGTATTTTACGTGTGCAACCTGAAATCATTCTATGTGGATGAGGAGGATCCAGAATGCAACGTATCACAACGTGTTCTTATCTTGTAGAGGGTCCCGGCAGCACAATAAGTCGAGAAACGTCTCAACAAGTCCTTCGCCACAAGGTCAATTACTTGGGTGAAGAAAAGAAGTACTTAGTGTAGTGAGAGGACACTACAAGAAACCTGTGGATTAGTGACGTATCTAGAAATCACTACTGAATTCTAATTGGAATAACCGACGTATCTGGTAAAATGTTTTATGTAAAAACAAACCAATAGAGAAGGGACATTTGTCATGTAATGTGGTACCCACAGCTGCTTTACCAAACAGGAAAGTGCCAGGCCTTAGGGTTCTATGCGTTGTAATCCCACCGTTTTATCTGATACTATCTGGGCTAACTCCGAGCTGAAAAATCCGTTGAGGCGTGCACCAGAACAAGGCACAAAGATGTCTAACTGATTTTCTATCATAGTGACAAACGTTTTTATCGGCAATTTCTCATTTTTTTCAAAAACTCGTGAGAAATTGAAAAAATTCCATAAATCTTGCATTTCTTTTCCGGCAATAAAAAAATAAATTAAAAAGTATACAAATTATTTTTTTAAGAAAATATTAATATAAATTATTTAAAATAAAAATACATTATTTTTTTGTTATAAATAGTCGTTTAAAACATAAATATCGTGTTTAAATTATAATATTTATGTTTTTTTCATAAATCTCGCAACATTTTGAAAATCTCGCAAGAAATTGCAGTTTTAAACTTTCAGGCAATTTCTTGCGATATTATCGTGAGATTTTCGTAAATCTCGCGATATTTGTCACACTGTTTTGTATTCCAATTTTATCAAAATTGGGAATCCCTGCCAAACTAGATGGACCTTT
The DNA here is from genome assembly GCF_984573655.1 of Nuphar pumila. Lineage (NCBI taxonomy): Eukaryota > Viridiplantae > Streptophyta > Magnoliopsida > Nymphaeales > Nymphaeaceae > Nuphar > Nuphar pumila. The sequence continues at coordinate 7,273,623 of NC_143257.1, read as the reverse complement.
TATATCCAAACTTTTATTTCTTTTTATCAAGGCTTTGTCTGTGAGCTGGCGGTTGGAGGGAATACATGGATTTATAAAATTAAAAGTCTGCAATTTTGTAGAAACGGTAGATACCACCTCAAGAGGGTGGCAATTGCCAATTCTATTATTGGGCACAAATAATGAAGAGAGGGCGTCTCACTTTTTGGATTTATAATCCGAAGAAACAACACCTGACACTAAGATCTGGTTGCGCTGGCTCAGCCTGCCATATATATGATCGTTACGTCGATGACGTAAAACTATAAGGCTAGGATCCCTACCTCTGGGGTAGGGGTGGCAAAATCTGACCTGACCCGCCAACCCGCTTCTTAACTGGGTTAGGGTTTGGCTTAAATGGGTTTGTGTCGTAAACAGGTCGACCCGCCTAACCCGTTTATTAAATGGGTCATGTTCATGCTAGGGGTATGCCAACCCATTTGACCCATTTAATATTAGGCGGGCGGGTCAACCTGTTTACACGAACCCACAACCCGTTTATATATATATATATATATATATATATATATATATATATATATATATATATATATATATATATATATATATATATATATATATATATATTAACTTTCTTTGATCGTGTCTATGTTATCGGGTCAACCCATTTACACGAAATGTGTGCATGTGCGGTTATCGTGAATATGTTATCGGGTTGACCCGTTTAATAAATGGGTCATCGTGTCTTATAATTGTGTCTTGTCAATCCGACCCATTTATTAAATGGGTTAACCGTGCGTGTCAGGTTACCCGTTTAATAAACGGGTTGTGTTCATGTTAAGGTATTCTGACCCGCCAACCCGACCCAATTGCCACCCCTACTTTGGGGCTTATGCTATGCATTGGTTTGCGCAGCCCGTCTAGCAGTCATGGCCCCACCTCACTACACTAACCCCCCTTGTCTCACTTCCATTCTCGTTTTCTTAAACTAAGTTTGACAAAACTTCAATCCAAATACTGAACTCTTGTTTTAACTACTCAGTTTGGTTCATTTCAATAAGCTGTGAATGGAAAAATGATACTTTTTTGGGGCCCACATTGCTCCCAGCACAGATGTGGTGAGATGATAATGTTTTAGTAGAGGAAGAGGGGTGACTGAAAAATGACATGAAAAATGGTGGTTGAAAGAAAACGTTGCCAGCTCAACCTATTCTTATCTTCCATACAAGTTCTTCACTCCATCGACTAAGGCTGGGAAAAAGCCGGACCACGAAGGCAAGAAGAAAGATCGGCATGACAATAAAGGTGAAGAATCAACCCAACACCATTCTGACAAGAGACAAAATTATAGAAAGCTCAACAATAACGGCAGCAAAGGGCCAGTTGTGACTTGTTGGTTCTATGACAATAGACATATTGCTACGCAATGTCCAAAGCGCCTCGTGAGGGACGACGGGCAGGCCAATGCAGTGTAGGCGAAAAGTAGTGATGTTGAGGTCATACAACGAAGGATTGGAGCCTTACAAACAATAAACACAATTAGAAGTTGCACAACTGAAAGCATCTCGGTTAGCAAAGAACTCATGTATCTGAAAGTCATTGTAATTGAAAAGTTTACTACAATAATGGTCGAATCTGAAGCCACAAATAACTTTGGCTCGTGGGAAAAGGCAGAGCAGTTGGGCTTGAAGCCTTGACCAAAGCAGAGGACCAATAAGACGGTGAACTCTGAGGCCAAGTCATTCCTTGGTGAAGCAAGGGATGTGGTTATCCAAATTGAGGGTTTGACCGGCAAAGCCAACTTCTTAGTAGTGCCCCTTGACGACTTCAGAATGTTTTACTTTGGGCATAGAGTTTTTTCGCAGCTAGAATGTGATGATGCTACCGAAGTTCAACTCGTCGACAATCATGGAGCCAAACTTTTCACACACAGTGCAGTGCTTTACTCTTGGAGTTATGTCTTTAATGCTATCTACTATGCAATTGAAGAAGGGTATTAAGCGGGAAGATCAGACATCCTTAGTTGTCGTATGCACTAAAGAAGAGGTGGAAGCAGCAGTACCGCCAACCCTTGCCCCACTATTGGCTGAGTTTCATTGAGTGATGCCTCCAAAATTGTGGAATCGTCTGCCATCGAGACGCGAGGTCGACCACAAATTAGAGTTGACCCCTGGAGCAAATCTCTCTGCCATGATCCCCTATCACATGGGGTCGGCTAATTAAAAGAGCTGCACAGGAAACTAGATGAGAAAGGAAGGTCATCCCTTGCCTATCAGTTTGTTCGACATTAACACGAGCAGACTGAGTTGGTGAAGGCGTTTCTGCATAAAACGACCAAGAGGATAAAGAAGTGGACGGAGAAGCATTGTAGTCCTATTGGGTTCCGTGTTGGGGACCAGGTGTTGATGAAACTCTACCCGGACTGCACAAGCATCTTTCGTGGATGGTATCGCAATTGATCAGAAAGTTTGAGGAATCATTTATCATCACCAAAAAAGTGAGCAACTGTAAAAAAACCCTCCGGCGAAGTCGCCGGAGGGGATAAGCTTTCAAAAAAAAATAAAAAATAAAGGAAACGGTTTCCCCAAAGGGGAAAACCGCGTAACGGGAAGGGGGTGAGGATAAACCTCACCCCCCAAAATCCGCGGGAGGGGGGCGAGGTTATCCTCACCCCCTCACCCTGCGTGAGGGTTATAAAAACCCCCACGCAGGGTCTCCTTCCGCACCCCACACAGAGAGAAAGAGAGTGAGAGAGAGGAGAGACCTACCGGTGACGGCGGCGTAAGCAGCAGGGTGAGTCCACCTTTCCCCCATCTCCTTCTTCGTTCTTCTTTTCCGTCGAAGCAAAGGGGGGCCGACAGCCATTGCTGCCGGCGAGTTACAGATTTAAAAAAAAAAAAAAGAAACAGAGAGTGGGTGAGAGAGAGAGAGAGAGGGGATCGGCCAGCCGACCGACGCCGGTGGCCGATCACCCTGAGTTGGGGACGGCAGGCACCGGCCGCCGGCCGATGCCCCCAGGTATTCGGGGGGAGGGTCGGTCGGTGGCCGCCCCTCCCTGTAACCGAAAAGGGGGCTCTGCCCCTTTCGGTTTTTTTTAAGGGGGAGGACCGGTTCGGTCCGGGCATCCGAACCGAACCGGGTCGGTCTGGGGGCGAGCCAGACCGAGCCCACCGGTCTGGGTCGCGCCCAGACCGAGTTCTTTAAAAAAAAAAATTGGGGTGAACCGGTTCGGGTCGAACCGGTTCAGACCCAAACCGGTTTGATGGACCGGTTCGGGTCGAACCGGTTCAGACCCGAACCAGTTAGGTGAACCTGTTCGGATCGAACCGGTTTAGACCCGAACCATTTGGGTAAACCGGTTTGGGTCAACCGGGTTCAGACCCAAACCGGTTTGATGGACCGGTTCAGACCCGAACCAATTGGGTAAACCGGTTCGGGTCAAACCGGTTCAGACCCAAACCGGTTGGGTGGACCGGTTCGGGTTCAACCGGTTTAGATCCAACCCAGTTGGGTGAACCGGTTCATACCCAAATCTGTTGGGTGAACCGGTCCGGGTCGAACCGGTTCAGACCCAATCAGACTTTCTGGATCCGGCCAGCAGTTTTGGATCCAGTTATCAGAAGGATCTGAATCCAAACAGACAGGGTTTGGATCCAGATCAGGATTGAATCAGAAAATAGTCTCGGATTGGCCCGAAATCCGAAATGTGCCTAGAGATCCATTTGGATCCGTGGGATCCATTTCAGTAAAATGGACATATCTTCGCACTCCGAACTCGGAATCGAGTGAGGTTTGGTGCGTTGGATTTGTATTGAAAAGAGGAATCCACTGGTCTATGAACTTCAGTCAAACTAGTAATACAGAAACCGTGGTTTCTTTAACAAGATTCGGGAGGGGTATTTTGGTAATTTTAGTAAGAAGTTTGTGAACTGATTAAAGTATATTACCTTAATGACCAGATCCTAGTGTTAGAACTTCGTAAGGCTCGATTTCGGAGAGAGCACAAAGTCAGCACTTGAGGTAAGGGATGTTATAAGTAAGTCTTAGATGTAAATAAACATTTTTACGTTGTTTGTTATTGAAATGTTGTTTTGATTAAACATAATAGTTTTGAGAGACATGACATGCAAATTCCATGCTTGACATTATGAGTTAAAATTATATACATGTTGCTATGCAAGTTAGTTTTGGTAAGTCATGCATGATGAAACGAAATTTTATTGTGATTGCATGTCTAGATCATTGATTAATATCATGCATTGTGATGAGATTATATTAGAGTCCCTGTTTGTCTTTTCTTGTTGTATGAATGGATATTTTGAGATCAGCATGCATGACCCCTTAAATCCAGGAAGTGGCCACCTGTAGCAAGGGCTACCTGGTTCGCGGCCAGAGTGCAGCCACCATGGAGAGTGGGCCGCCTGTGATTTAACGATGTAGAGACACTACATCATTGCATGCTAAGTGAGAGAGGTGTGAGTCCTAATGTCACCATGAGATTGAGAATAAGATTGTTGTGATTAGTCATGACACCACTCGTGAGAGAACGAGTGAACTTTGAATGTGAGAATATTGTTCAATGTGTGAACTTATTTATGACTTAGGATTTCACTCACACTGGTTTGGGACTCTAGAGGATCATGGATGGTTAATAACCATCATGTTTAGGATGTAGCATGAACCATGCCGAGATTGAGAGCTTGATCCCCCGGCTAGCTACCGGTGGGGTCCCCGTGGTGGTTCACTGCAGTGCCTGGTGGTCTGGGGACCACTGAGAGTGTATGGTTCATTGTCTGGCCAACATGTAGAATTGGGGTGTTCTACAGGGTTGCTACGCCCATAGATGGCTATTACCGGTATAGTCAACCTAGTGATAGTTGTGTGAAAGTGAGTGTTTGAGAATGATAATGGGGGAAATTAAAATATATAAACATGTGTGGTGTATCGAGAATTAAAATAAGACTAGGGGCTTAGAGCCCACTACAATTGTAAATTATTGTTTAATTACTTATGATTATCTCTTACTGGGTTGTAGACTCACCCCCATTTGTGTTTAATTACAACTGTAGGTTCCAGGTATTAAATCAGTCGCTTGTGAGCAGTTTTTCTCTTTCTTCAGCAGAGCATTGGTATCTTTTACTTTTCTTGTCATTGAATAAGATGTATTTGCTTTACTTTATTATGAATGATGAATAATTGTAAGGAAAAAGTTTATTTATGAGAATAAAATGAAAAGTTTTTTTTTCGCCACGTTTTCACTGTGTAAGCTTTGCACTCTTCTCTCTGGGAAGTAATACTAACCGAACTCGGACTCGTGAGATCCTAGATCGGGGTGTTACAAAGTGGTATCAGAGCCAGGTTTACACAGAAAACTGTTCATCATTCATAATAAGACTCAATGACAAGATGTAAGTCTCTGCTTGAATAATACACGTTAGTGATTAAATTATTGCATATTTAGAAATGGCTAACAATCAAGGAAACAACGAAGTCCCACGGGCTCAAGACCCAGTTGAGCCTCCTTTTGTGGGAAGAGATGAATTCTTCGCTGGCATGGCGATGGTTACAGGAGTCATCACGAGCATGACTCAAGTAGTTAGAGAATTAACACCACAACCTCCTCCGATCTACATCATTCTCGGAGACCGAGACGTATATCATCGGAACTACCCCTACTCTACCCAGGGGACACATCCTCCACCTTACATAAGGAGGAATCGTCAATGCAACTGTCAGAGGGCGAGGGCTGCACGTGGGCGAATGGGAGGAAACCAGATGGCGGCACGAGGAGGCATCGGGAGAAGAGCATCTTCGAACACCAACTTTGTGCCTCGGGGAGGTTTTCGTATGGCAAGAGGACGGGGACGACATATGTCCCGGGCTAGTTATATGGCGGCCATGAGTTGGGGAAACCAGAGGGTCTCACCTCCATTCAATGAGCTTCTGGCTGAAGAAGCTTGGAGAGCGGCTTTTCAGGCAGCCGAAGCAGCTCGGCAAGTAGCGGGAGCCAACCAAGGTGACCCAGGGTTTGGACAGGGGAGAGGAAACTCAGAAGAGGGAGGCGAGGATGAAGACTCGAGTGATGATCCTGCCTCTCCTACTTACACTCCTGCCACACCTACTCACACATCTTCGTCATTATCGTACACTCCTGCTACGCCTCAGTACGACTTGAACGCTCCTCCCGAGACTCAGACTCAAGGGAGTTCAAGGAACAAGCCTTGCTTCAGATGGATCGAAGAATGATTAGGATTAGCTAGTCTGCTTAGTAGAGTAGAATTATTTTTATGGCATTGTTCTTTCTTGTTCATGCTAATAATAATTCTCATACTTGTATGAGATTTCGTTTTAATGAAATAAAGTGAGTGATTTTATTTATATTGTGTGTGATATAGTCTTGTGAGATTCCAATAAAACATATGATGTTAAGTAAGAATTTTACTGCAGTACAAATGGCTAATCGCAGAGGAACTTCGTATCTTTCCAAGGACACGGTAGCAGCCAGGCGGGAAAGGGAAACCATTGGAGGACTGTCGCGAAGGGCACCCTCATCTTCCCCTACTACGGAAGGGGCACGAGTACAAGGGAGCCACGCGGCAACACACACGCCGGAGAGATATACTCATCATGAAGGTAGAGAAGAAAGTATGGAGATTCCACCTGGATCCCCAATGAGTCAGAGTACGAGGGTACCACCTGAGTATACTACAAACCGCATATTGTATGAGTTGCTGCAAACGACTAGGGCACAACAAAGTCAGCCACAGACGGTGATTTCTAGTATCACCTCATGGGCGGAGAGGTTCAAGAATATGCAGCCTCCGCTCTTCGATGGCACTCCTGACGGTGTCGTGGCAGAGAATTGGCTAATGCAAGTAGAGAAGGCATTGGATGTTATCCAATGTTCAGATGATCAGAGAGTTTGGATAGCTGTATCCAATCTGACCAGCGATGCAGAGCACTGGTGGAGGTCCATCAGGGACACCTTGGAGCCGGACACTTACTTGCCTTGGTCCACTTTCGTGAGGAGGTTTTACAGGCAGTTCTTTCCAAAGTGTCAAAGGGTGGAAAAAGAAGAAGAGTTCAGAAAATTGAAGCAGGGTGATATGACAGTCGCCCAATATACTGCACGTTTTAACTCGCTCTCCCGTTTTGCCAAGTCCTTGGTGGCAAACGAGAAAGAGAAGTGCAGAAGGTTCGAGAGAGGTTTGAGACCCGATATTTTGAGGTTGGTTGGGCCACAGCAAATAAAGAAATACAGCCGACTGGTGGACTATGCCTCCAGGTACGAGTTTTGGGAGATGCGGACAGCTGAGAAACCGCAAACGAAGGAAAAAGTCAAGACGGAAGAAAAGACCCAGCATAGCGGTGGCAATGTGGCAGAATCTTCTCGAAGAAAGTTTTATTCTAAGGAAAGATTCCAGAGGGAAAATAAGAGGCATTTCGGAGGACAAAACCCTGGTCAGAACCAGAGCAAGCAAGTCAAGAATGCTGGCAATCAGCAAGCCAAGCGGCAAAGGTTTCAGAAGTCGGTCCAGTCAGACAATGCTTGCAAGACTTGTGGTCTTCAGAGGCACGAGGGTAAATGTGACTTGAGGAATGTCAAATGCTTCAACTGCCAGCAGATGGGGCATTATGCTAACGATTGCCCACAACCTGATCGAAGAAACAACGCTCCGCCAAAGCCGAAGCCAGCAGTACCAGGTCGTGCCTATGCGACTGCTCTTCAAGAAGCTCTTGCCAACCCTGATGTGGTTGAAGGTACACTTCTTATTTCTGGTGTTCTTGCTCGTGTGTTATTCGACTCAGGAGCCACACATAGTTTTTCTTCTTCAGCTTTTGGGAAAAGGTTGCCAGTGGCACCTTCTCCATTGAGTGTTTCTTACTTAATAGAGACCCCTATAGGAGAAACCACTATTGTGGATACTGTGTATCCTAATTGCGTTGTGATAATTGAAGATCGAGAGTTGCCTGTGAACTTGTTGCAACTCGACTTCAAAGATCTAGATGTTGTTTTGGGCATGGACTGGTTGTCGGACCATCATGCCACTATCGATTGTAGAAGTAAGTGTGTCAGCTTTCAGATGCCCCATACTCCAACTTTCACATACCAGGGTATTAGAAAGTTACATAAGCCTGCTATCATATCGTGTTTAAAGGCCAATAATTATATTGAGAAGGGATGCATGGGATTCCTGGCGTATATGAAAACTGAAGAGAAAGAAGATCTCACAATATCAGACGTTGACATAGTCCGGGAATATGATGATGTCTTTCCAGAAGATCTTTCAGGTCTCCCTCCTGATCGGGAGACTGAGTTCCAAATCGATCTAGTTCCGGGAACAACACCCATTTCGAAGGCTCCCTATCGTATGGGCCCTGCGGAACTCAAGGAACTCAAGGAGCAAATACAGGAGTTATTGGAGAAAGGATTTATTCGACCTTCAGTATCTCCTTGGGGTGCTCCAATTTTGTTCGTGAAGAAGAAAGACGGATCACTGCGTATGTGTATAGACTATCGTCAATTGAATGCAGTAACCATAAAGAATAAGTATCATTTGCCGAGAATTGACGATTTGTTCGATCAACTGCAAGGAGCGGCATATTTTTCGAAGTTGGATTTGAGATCAGGTTATCATCAATTGAGAATTAAGAAAGAAGATGTGGCCAAGACAGCATTCAGATCAAGATATGGCCATTACGAATTTATGGTCATGCCTTTTGGTCTAACCAACGCACCAGCTGCCTTCATGGACATGATGAATAGAGTGTTCAGACCTTATTTGGACAAGTTCGTCGTGGTATTTGTCGATGACATCCTCATATACTCTACTTCGAAGGAGCAACATGAAGAGCATCTGAGGATAGTTCTGCAGACACTTAGAGAACATAAGCTCTATGCCAAATTCTCTAAGTGTGCTTTTTGGTTAGAACAAGTGTCCTTTCTTGGACACATTGTTTCTAAAGACGGGATTATGGTAGATCCTGCAAAGATTGAAGCAGTCACCAATTGGTCAAGACCCAAAAATCCTACAGAGATTCGCAGCTTTTTGGGATTAGCAGGGTACTATCGGAGATTCGTTGAAGAATTTTCGTTATTGGCGGCTCCTATGACGAAGCTCACAAAGAAAGATGTAAAGTTCGAGTGGATTGAGAGATGTGAGCAAAGTTTTCAGGAGATAAAGAAGCATTTGACCACTGCTCCAGTGTTGGTCTTACCTTCTGGATCTGGAGGTTTCACTATTTATAGTGATGCCTCACACAAAGGATTGGGTTGTGTTCTGATGCAATACGGAAAAGTGATAGCTTATGCATCTCGTCAGCTCAAAACACATGAAGTTAACTATTCGACGCATGATCTAGAGTTAGCAGCGGTAGTTTTTGCCCTTAAGATATGGAGACACTACCTCTATGGCGAGCAATTTGAGGTCTTTACCGACCATCAAAGCCTCAAGTATCTGTTTTCTCAGAAAGATTTGAATTTGAGGCAAAGGAGATGGTTGGAATTTCTGAAAGATTATGATTTCGAGCTAAAATACCACTCGGGGAAGGCGAATGTAGTCGCTGATGCTCTTAGCAAAAAGGCAGGAGCTCTAGCTAGAATTGCAGATTGGGAGTTATTTTTCACGATGGCTCATCAGAAGGCAGAAGCTCAATGCTTACCAGGTCGATTATTATTTGTGCAAACCACATTGAAGTCAGAATTGTGGGATCAGATTAAGGAAAAGCAACCCATAGACTCAGAATTGATGCAAGTAAGAAAAAAGATTTCAGCAAATGTAGAATCGAAATTCAAAATTGATGATCAAGGACTTATTAGATTTCGTCAAAGAGTGTGCATTCCCAAGGATGATCAACTTAGAAATCTGTTGCTGGAAGAGACACATCATTCTAGATATGCCATCCATCCCGGTAGCACCAAAATGTACCGAGATCTGAAAAATACGTTTTGGTGGAGTGTTATGAAGAGATACATTGCTGAGTTTGTTAGCAAATGTCTAGTATGTCAGCAGGTGAAGATTGAGCACCAAAGACCAGGTGGTCTTTTGCAACCACTCCCCATACCTGAGTGGAAGTGGGCGGACATATCAATGGACTTCGTTTCGGGGCTTCCTAAGACGAAGAATGGGATGGATTCAGTATGGGTGATTGTCGACAGGTTAACTAAGTCAGCACACTTTTTAGTTTGTAAGACAACTCACTCGTGTGACCAACTGGCTCAATTGTTTATTAGAGAAATTGTGAGACTTCATGGAGTACCAGATTCAATTATTTCAGATAGAGACTCAAAGTTCACATCGCGGTTTTGGCAAAGCTTTCAAGAAGCCATGGGGACACAATTAAAAATGAGTACAGATTTTCATCCTCAGTCAGATGGTCAGTCAGAGCGAACCATTCAGACCCTTGAGGACATGCTCCGGGCATGTAGTTTGGAGTATAGCGACTCGTGGAATGATATTTTGTCATTAATGGAGTTTGCCTACAACAACAACTTTCAAGCAAGTATAGGCATGGCTCCATTTGAGGCATTGTATGGTCGACGATGTCGAACTCCATTGTGTTGGGATGAAGTCGGAAAAAGGAGGCTGTTAGGACCGGAGATGGTTCAACGAATGGCAGACCAAGTGAGATTCATTCGGGAGCGTCTTCTCACAGCACAAAGTCGACAGAAGAGTTATGCAGATAAAAGACGTCGAGAGTTGGAATTTGAGCAAGGTGACCATGTGTTTTTAAAGATATCTTCGTTTAGGGGAGTAATGCGTTTTGGTCGAAGAGGAAAATTGAACCCCAGATATATTGGACCGTTTGAGATACTTGCGAGGGTTGGTCAGGCAGCATACCGGTTAGCTCTACCTGCTTCCTTATCTCGAATTCATAATGTGTTCCATGTTTCCATGTTGCGGAAGTACATGTCAGATCCCTCCCATATATTGGATACAGTCGAGACTGTATTAGATTTACAAGATGATTTGAGTATGAGAGAAAAGCTCATCGAAATCCTGGACACGAAAGTGCAAAAGCTCAGAAACAAGAAGTTATCTTTGGTTTTGGTCAAGTGGAGTCATCACAGCAATAAGGAGGCTACTTGGGAGCGTGAATCTGATATCCGCGAGCAATTTCCACACTTGTTTCCAGGTAAGATTCGGGACGAATCTTCTTTTAAGGGGGGTAGAATTGTAAAAAAACCCTCCGGCGAAGTCGCCGGAGGGGATAAGCTTTCAAAAAAAAAAATAAAGGAAACGGTTTCCCCAAAGGGGAAACCGCGTAATGGGAAGAGGGTGAGGATAAACCTCACCCCCCAAAATCCGCGGGAGGGGGGCGAGGTTATCCTCACCCCCTCACCCTGCGTGAGGGTTATAAAACCCCCCACGCAGGGTCTCCTTCCGCACCCCACACAGAGAGAAAGAGAGTGAGAGAGAGGAGAGACCTACCGGCGACGGCAGCGGCAACGTAAGCAGCAGGGTGAGTCCACCCTTCCCCCATCTCCTTCTTCGTTCTTCTTTTCCGTCGAAGCAAAGGGGGACCGGCAGCCATTGCTGTCGGCGAGTTACAGATTTAAAAAAAAAAAAAAAAGAGAAACAGAGAGTGGGTGAGAGAGAGAGAGGGGATCGGCCACCCGACCGACGCCGGTGGCCGATCTCCCTGAGTTGGGGGCGGCAGGCACCGGCCGCCGGCCGATGCCCCCAGGTATTCGGGGGGAGGGTCGGCCGGTGGCCGCCCCTCCCTGTAACCGAAAAGGGGGCTCTGCCCCTTTCGGTTTTTTTTAAGGGGGAGGACCGGTTCGGTCCAGGCGTCCGAACCGAACCGGGTCGGTCTGGGGGCGACCCAGAACGAGCCCACCGGTCTGGGTCGCGCCCAGACCGAGTTCTTAAAAAAAAAATGGGGTGAACCGGTTCGGGTCGAACCGGTTCAGACCCAAACCGGTTTGATGGACCGGTTCGGGTCGAACCGGTTCAGACCCAAACCAGTTAGGTGAACCGGTTTGGATCGAACCGGTTCAGACCCGAACCAGTTGGGTAAACCGGTTCGGGTCAAACCGGTTCAGACCCAAACCGGTTTGATGGACCGGTTCGGGTTGAACCGGTTCAGACCCGAACCAGTTGGGTAAACCGGTTCGGGTCAAACCGGTTCAGACCCAAACCGGTTGGGTGGACCGGTTCGGATTCAACCGGTTCAGATCCAACCCAGTTGGGTGAACCGGTTCATACCCAAATCTGTTGGGTGAACCGGTCCGGGTCGAACCAGTTCAGACCCAATCAGACTTTCTGGATCCGGCCAGCAGTTTTGGATCCAGTTATGAGGAGGATCTGAATCCAAACATACAGGGTTTGGATCTAGATCAGGATTGAATCAGAAAATAGTCTCGGATTGGCCTGAAATCCGAAATGTGCCTAGAGATCCATTTGGATCCGTGGGATCCATTTCAGTAAAATGGACATATCTTCGCACTCCGAACTCGGAATCAAGTGAGGTTTGGTGCGTTGGATTTGTATTGAAAAGAGGAATCCACTAATCTATGAACTTCAGACAAACTAGTAATACAGAAACCGTGGTTTCTTTAACAAGATTCGGGAGGGGTATTTTGGTAATTTTAGTAAGAAGTTTGTGAACTGATTAAAGTATATTACCTTAATGACCAGATCCTAGTGTTAGAGCTTCGTAAGGCTCGATTTCGGAGAGAGCACAAAGTCAGCACTTGAGGTAAGGGATGTTATAAGTAAGTCTTAGATGTAAATAAACACTTTTACGTTGTTTGTTATTGAAATGTTGTTTTGATTAAACATAATAGTTTTGAGAGACATGACATGCAAATTTCATGCTTGACATTATGAGTTAAAATTATATACATGTTGCTATGCAAGTTAGTTTTGGTAAGTCATGCATGATGAAAAGAAATTTTATTGTGATTGCATGTCTAGATCATTGATTAATATCATGCATTGTGATGAGATTATATTAGAGTCCTTGTTTGTCTATTCTTGTTGTATGAATGGATATTTCGAGATCAGCATGCATGACCCCTTAAATCCCGGAAGTGGCCACCTGTGGCAAGGGCTACCTGGTTCGCGGCCAGAGTGGAGACACCATGGAGAGTGGGCCGCCGGTGATTTAACGATGTAGAGACACTACATCATTGCATGCTAAGTGAGAGAGATGTGAGTCCTAATGTCACCATGAGATTGAGAATAAGATTGTTGTGATTAGTCATGACACCACTCGTGAGAGAACGAGTGAACTTTGAATGTGAGAATATTGTTCAATGTGTGAACTTATTTATGACTTAGAATTTTACTCACACTGGTTTGGGACTCTAGAGGATCATGGATGGTTGATAACCATCATGTTTAGGATGTAGCATGAACCATGCCGAGATTGAGAGCTTGATCCCTCGGCTAGCTACCGGTGGGGTCCCCGTGGTGGTTCACTGCAGTGCCTGGACCACTGGGAGTGTATGGTTCATTGTCTGACCAACATGTAGAATTGGGGTGTTCTACAGGGTTGCTACGCCCATAGATGGCTATTACCGGTATAGTCAACCTAGTGATAGTTGTGTGAAAGTGAGTGTTTGAGAATGATAATGGGGGAAATTAAAATATATAAACATGTGTGGTGTATCGAGAATTAAAATAAGACTAGGGGCTTAGAGCCCACTACAATTGTAAATTATTGTTTAATTACTTATGATTATCTCTTACTGGGTTGTAGACTCACCCCCATTTGTGTTTAATTACAACTGTAGGTTCCAGGTATTAAATCAGTCGCTTGTGAGCAGTTCTTCTCTTTTTTCAGCAGAGCATTGGTATCTTTTACTTTTCTTGTCATTGAATAAGATGTATTTGCTTTACTTTATTATGAATGATGAACAATTGTAAGGAAAAACTTTATTTATGAGAATAAAATGAAAAGTTTTTTTTTAGCCACGTTTTCACTGTGTAAGCTTTGTACTCTTCCCTCTGGGAAGTAATACCAACTGAACTCGGACTCGTGAGGTCCCAGATCAGGGTGTTACAGCAACCTAGCGTACAAGTTGGACTTACCTCCAAATTTTAAAGCGCACCTAGTATTTTACGTGTGCAACCTGAAATCATTCTATGTGGATGAGGAGGATCCAGAATGCAGCGTATCACAACGTGTTCTTATCTTGTAGAGGGTCCCGGCAGCACAATAAGCCGAGAAACGTCTCAACAAGTCCTTCGCCACAAGGTCAATTACTTGGGTGAAGAAAATAAGTACTTAGTGTAGTGAGAGGACACTACAAGAAACCTGTGGATTAGCGACGACCTAAATTTGTCGCTAATCCATCGCTAAATAGTTTAGCGACGGATTAGCGTCGGATTAGAGATGGATAGCTTTCATCGCGAATTTTTTGACGCTAAGTAGCGACAAAACTTATCTGTCGCTAATGTGCGATGGATTAGCGACGAAAATGATCCGCCGCGAGTCTTTCACTATTTTAAATTAGCGATGGATAATATCTGTCGCGAGTCCTTCGCTATTTTAAATTAGCGATGAATAATATATGTCACTAATCCGTTGCTAAATTTAAAAAAAAATTTAAAAAATTTAAAAAGTTTTTTGCTCGTTGTCGGGAGGTATTCCAGCAGCAATAGGCCGGACTTGGAGCGATTCGTCGGCGACGACGGGGGAGGAAGATGACCCACCACCAAATCTCAGCAAGTCGTACTCCCTCGACCCCAAGATGTCCGATTGGGTCTCGCAGAGGTCGGAATGGACCAATCTTGTTGTTGACGGCCATGACGGAGACGAGGCCAGTGTCGGAGCGGATGGCGTCGCGGAGGCGATCGAGGTCGAGGAGGTTGTCAGAGCCGACGGGGAGGTAGGTGGCGTGGAAGCGACCTGCTCCCTAGCACGCTCGACTGCCTCGTCCGACTCCTAGCCGTAGAGGTGAGTGCGGGAATGGGGGTTGCCGAAGCGGCCAGTGAAGAAGGGCAGCATCGCGTCCAGCACCCGCGCGTCCACTGGCGACGTCGCCTGCATGTCTAGGTACAACGGCCGCCCCGCGATCCGCACTCCCTTCATCGAGATTCCTCCGCCCTCCTCTGCTGCATCGGAGTTGGGTGATGGCAGTCGCGGCGGTCGACATCGTCCAGCAGGATCGTCCGGTGAGCCTTACTGCGGCGAGCATGAGGCTCGGTTTAAATCGAACATCAGTTTAAATTTCGAACGGGGGAGAGAGGGAAAATTTCGCGTCTTAGGTGGGACGGTTTAAATCGAAAAAATAGCGAGGGAATTTTTCCGTCGCTAATTAGCGATGGATTAGCGACAGAAAAATTCCCTCGCTAATTTCCTACAGTTTTGCAGTGAAACTTTTTTGTCGGCGATCTGTCGATAATTAGCGACGGATTTGAGACGGAATTTATATTGTCGCTAATTTCAAAAATATTTCAAAGATTGGCGACGGATAATTTTCTCTCGCTAAGGCCGTCGCTAATTTGCGACAGAAAAAATTTGTGGCAAAGATCTGTCGCTAATAAGGGGTTTTCTTGTAGTGGGAGACAGTGAAGCCAACGTAGAAGCTAACATTTCGGATAAATGGCCGCTATCCGACCGAAGTCAGGGCCTACCATGAAGTAGATGGCGCCAAGAGCGACGCTTGATTTGAAGGAAGGAGTCTGTTTTCCTGCAACCTACTTTGTACAGTTTTATCTAGAGTTTGTTTTGCTTTGGTTGAGTCTTGATGTAAAGTGTCGAGTCACTTGTAACTTTTTTTGAACCACTTTTGTACTTTAGTTCAGGTTGATCAATACCATGAAGGGTTAGCCCGTAGATCTGAACTATAATGAGCTTGCGGGCAAAATTATAGATAAATGCAAATGTGAAGAGCTTTTTTTTGTTCACCTTCGTTGTGATTGCTTTCGACTGATTGTAATTTATCTCCTTCTCTATTCTTTTACTCTTTTACACTCTTAGTTATTAAAACTTCTGCAGCGACAAGTGAGTGATCGAAAAGCTTAGGACGATAAGAAAGAACCATCACATCAGTAAAAATAGACCCATGACGCATAGTTAAAATGCATTTAATACCTAAATTCATTCTCCCCGCACATCTTCCAAATGGATTTAGAATTTTTTAACATATGAGGTGGCATGAGTAGTCTTTTCTTATTGGTGAGAACTACACATAGTTTCAATGATATATGGTTTAGTACATTACGAATTCTCTACACACACTGTTCCTCTCTCTCTCTCCCAGCTACGGTGGTGGTGAAATCATAGTTTACGGAACCCGTGAGCCTCCAACTTCAAATTGGGATAAGAAAAGACAGATAACTTTAAGGAAGAGAATTGACAGGCCAGCCTTATATATAAAATTTACAAAACATGCCTAAATTATAACTTATTTACAAACACACCTAGTTTAATAAGTAATTTTCAAAGTTAAGCGTGTATTTATAATATTTCACAAGTTAGGCAGTGTGTGCAAATAGGGCATTTTTTTATATTTAAAAGGTAATTCTTAGATGTCCACCGGAAACTTTGTCTCGGATTAATATATCAAACAAAGTTTTCTCACTGTCCAGAAAACCCCTCTCCAAAAAGAAAAACTTTTTAACTTACACAAATGATCCCATGAATTAACCCCTCATTAATGTATCCATTGAAATAACCAAGCTAGTCATGCAAAGGAAACTAAAGCCATTTTTGTATCAACTGCTTAGCTCATCCTGATTTCATCATCTCAAGCAGTAAAGGGTGGCAATCTGATGGGGTTGGCGGGTCGACCCGGTGGGTTGGCAGGTCAGCATACCTCAACCCGAACCCAACCCCTTTAATAAACTGGTCGGCTGTGGCAAACACGAACCCGACCCGTTTATTAAACAGGTAACCCAACACGACCCCCCAACCCGTTTAATAAATGGGTTGGGTCGGGTAAACGAGTTGGCGGGCGGGTTGGGGTCGGGTAAACGGGTTGGCGGGTCGGGGTTGGGTTCGGGTAAATGGGTTGACCCGCCCGCTTATTAAATGGGTCAGCTGGGTTGGCGGGTTGGCATACCCCTAACACGAACTTGACCCGTTTAATAAACGGGTTAGGCGGGTCAACCCATTTATCAAACGGGTTAGTTTAAGTCAAACCCGAACCCGCCTAAGAGGCGGGTTGGCGGGTCGTATCTGGTTTTTCCACCCCTAAGTAAAACAGGTCAACAATTAGGGGTGGCAATCGGGTCGGGTTGGCGGGTTGGCGGGTCAGCATACCTCAACCCGAACCCGACCCATTTATTAAACGGGTCAGCTGTGGCAAACACGAACCCGACCTGTTTAATAAACGGGTAACCCAACACGACCCGCCAACCCATTTAATAAATGGGTTGGGTCGGGTAAACGGGTTTTCAGGTTGGCGGGTCGGGTTGGCGGGTTGACCCACCCGCCTAACCCGTTTATTAAACGGGTCAGCCAGGTTGGCGGGTTGGCATACCCCCAACCCGAACCCGACCTGTTTAATAAACGGGTTACGCAGGTCGACCCGTTTATTAAACGGGTTGGCTTAAGCCCAACCCGAACCCGCCTAAGAGGCGGGTTGGCGGGTCGTGTCAGAAATTGCCACCCCTATCAACAATTAAAAAACTTGTTTTGTTCTTGTAAACATAGGCCCTTGACAAGAATGAACATTTAATTATGTTTTAAAGGTAGAAAATTAAGTCTAAATTAAGCATGAGGGGAAAATACTGTAGAAGGGTAACATGATATTTTATTTCATTCTCAACATCAACCCAAAGAATCAAACAAGGATGGTAGAAAAGAATGGATGTGAGAAGAGGGCCCACCTTGATAAGCTATACAACTCGGATACTTCATTCAACATTCTGATTAGTTCAGAGAAACTAGTAGGCTGCTGGCGTTCAAGGTGACTCGAGATAGGAGGTTAAATAGAAATCTTCAATAATGAAGGTTGTGTTTGGCTAAAGGTGTATGAAAGGCTTGTTTAGGGTTCCAATCATAGTGACAAAAGTTTTTATGGCAATTTCTCGCTTTTCAAAACCTTGCGAGAAATTAAAAAAAAAAATCATAAATCTCGCATTTTTTTTGGCAAAATCTCAGCAATAAAAAAATTATTTAAAAATATAAAAATATTTTTATAAGAAAAATATTAATAAAAATTATTTAAAAATAAAAATACATGATTTTTTTCACGATAAATAGACGTTTAAAACGTAAATATTGAACAAAAATAAACTATGCTTTCAACAAACTAAAGGCCTGCAACCAATGGGCTGCCATATATAAGATGGAGATGAAAAAGAGGGCAGATCAGGTCATGTTTTATTCAATGGATTTCCAGTTGTATTCAATCCCCACCGCACATCTCACCTGTGAAACTATGCATCTCACTGTGGGAATTGCATGTGTTGTCCAACCAATGCAGCCTCAGCTTGTCTGGTAGGAGTAGCTGGTGCACGTCACCTTGTGTCGGGACGTTGCATGTTCAAAACCCAATGGTATAGTTGTATAACTTGTAGGGGTCTGCCTATCGAACCCTGATCCAGACCGATGCGAGCAACAGGCCGGTTTGACTGGTCTGCAGACGGTTGCCCACCCATACTTGGAGATTTTTTCCTTGGAACAACTTTTGATTAAAGGGACATTTTGATTTGAAGTTATGCTAGATTGATTATTTTTTATTGGAAGATGATAGATTGCTGTTAAAACGGCATTCAAATTCATAGGGCTTAGAAACTAGGGGTGGCAATCGGGTTGGGTCGGCGGGTCGGTGGACCAGCATACCTCAACACGAACCCGACTCGTTTATTAAACGGGTCGGCTGTGGCAAACACGAACCTGACCCATTTATTAAACGGGTAATAACCCGACATGACACGGTTAACCCGTTTAATAAATGGGTCGGGTCGGGTAAACAGGTTGGCGGTCGGGGTCGGGTAAACGGACGCGTCGGGTAAATCGGTTGGCGGGTCAGGTTCGGGTAAATGGGTTGACCTGCCCACCTATCCCATTTATTAAACGGGTCAGCCGGGTTGGCATACCCCTAACACGAACCCGACCCATTTAAAAAATGGGTTAGGCAGGTCGACCCGTTTACGACACGAACCCGTTTAAGCCAAACCTGAACCCGGCTAAGAAGCGGGTTGGCGGGTCATGTCATATTTTGCCACCCCTATTAGAAACCATGTAAACGAGCACGCACCTACCCGATAACATACTAGAGCACAAAGAGAGAGACACGATTTTAAGTGGTTCAGATAAAGAAGATCCAACATCCAGGATAGACCTCACAATCTCTCTCACCTCACCAGTAAGGTCTTTCAATTAAGTGAATTTGGATGAGCATTGAGCTAAGGCTTTCCTAATTAGATAAAACATTCATAATGGAAAAACATGTGGCTTTTTATGAGAGGACTCCTTCCATACGTGTGGCTCTCATTGCTTTCTATAAGAGGTGACTTCTTGATGTAGATGAATTGCTTCATCTGCAGGAGTTGATATCACAGTCGCTTTCTGTTTGATGCAGAGCTGACAAACTCATAAGCTTTGTCAAGCTCTTGTAGTGGAACTTCAGTAGACCGTTGTGCTTTATAATTTGCTTGTGAAGATTTAAGTTCTATGAATTCAACAAGTAAAAATATATGTTGCTGCTTCAGTTCATATGTTGTGCCTATCAGTGTTGTGAAAAGTGTTGAGGCTTAGCATGGCGCTCCACCAAAAACAGAGGCGGAGGTGTACGCCTCAAGGTGTAAAGCGTATGCCTTAAAAAAAATTAAAACTTTTAAAAAAATTATAAAAATAACTAAAAATATAAATAAAAAATAAAAAAATGCTTTATTGATGAAATAACAACCAATAAGAAATAGAAAATCTCAAATAAGTAATAAAAAATATGAGATTAACATATAAAAGTAACTAAAAACTGATTACATAACTCGAAAATATATGAGATTAACCAACAAAAGTTAAAATATACTAAGAAACTGATTACATAACTGAAATAACTGAAAAATATATGTGATTAACCTACAAAAGTTAAAATATATGAGATTAACATATAAAAGTAAGTTACTTTTATATGTTACTTTAAGTAATATATAAAAACTGATTACATAGAAAAATATATGAGATTAACCAACAAAAGTTAAAATATACTAAGAAACCGATTACATAACTGAAATAACTGAAAAATATATGAGATTAACCTACAAAAGTTAAAATGTATGAGATTATTATAAAAAATATGAGATTAACATATAAAAGTAAATTACTTTTATATGTTACTTTAAGTAACATATAAAAACTGATTTACGTAGCTGAAAAATATATGACATTAACCAACAAAAGTTAAAATATACTAAAAAACTGATTACATAACTAGAAAATATATGAGATTAAACTACAAAAATCTTGTTGATTATATCTTAGAAATCTTTAAATTTTTTTTTGTGTGTGTGCCTCGGGCTTGTGCCTTGAAGCACAAAGGGCCGCACCTCAAGGCGAGGCATGCCTTTTGCACCTCAAGGCAAGTTTTTTAGAACACCGGTGCCTATAAATATATTTTTGTCAATTTCTTTTATGCTCAATCAGCTTGTCTTTTGTATCACAAACTTGAGAAAAGGTGAACCCTTAAACGTGCATGAGAGATCATTTTCAACTAACATCAATTGTTTCTGTATCACATTAAAGGAAAATAAAAATCATGTTGCCAACATATGCATTCTAAGCTGCAGCATGGAAATTAAATAGACTTGTAGAATGTCAACGGGCCTCTCCTATTTGGATACAACCTATATGTAATGATTGACATACAATTCCTTGGTGATGCACGTGTGCAGTGGTGCGTGCCTGTAATTGATATAATTGAGAAATAAAAATAAAAAAAGTCAACCTCAATATACAAACATGTCAGCACCAGTTAATTAATAGTTTTCTTAGCAAAACCTACCCACTAAAAACTATGTTAAACCTTTCCACTAAAAACTATGCTAAACCTACCCACCACCCGTTTTATTGGATTTTTAGTATTTTTTTCAAAATTCAAACCATAGAGATGTGATCTATATGCTTATTTTATAGGAATAAGTTCTTGGAGCATTTGATTCCGACGCATGGATAGGTTTTTATAAGTTTTAAAAATCAACGGCATATAATTTTTATAATTTTTTTAGGCTTCAAATACCATTTTTTCTATCCAAAATTCATGATCCAAGTGTCGATTTCTAGTAAATCGATCATGCTGAACACATCTTTATGATCAGAATTTTGAAAAAATATCAAAACAAAATCATTGAATAGGTTTGACATGGTTTTTGGTGGGTAGGTTTTCATTTCTATATATATATATACGTGTATGTATTAGGTCATCCACGAAAACGATACTTGTTAGAAAGTTTGTCCTATGTTTCGTGTCGTTAGCACTAGAAGAAACAAGATACCCATACTTTATTATCATTGACAAAACCAACAAACGTTATGTCAGAATCTTGAATAGAATTAGCTGTTGTTGACCAACTTTTTTAGAGAAAAAGCAATTTAAAATTATGAATCAATAATCCTTCATAATACAATAACAAGAAAAACTGGAAAAAGCACAATCCAAGACCAAAGCAGGTGATGACCTATCACCAGGGCCCATGAAAACAAGACTTGTCTCTCTAAAGCTGCAGAGCTTGCTGTAAGACCCAGCCATGCCTGGGTTCAGATTTTAGCCTTTCACTCCCTGCACTCCCGACTTATTTTGATCTGGAAGAGCTTCTTGTTTGTGGCAGCACCATAAAAAGGAACTTTATTCATATACGCCCAATCTAGTTTTCACATAGTAAGGACTCAGCACCTCCACTCGAAGTCTTTTTTTACCCCTTCCATAAATTGTCGTCGGCAGAGAAAAAGGTCAAGTGGGCTGCAGACCATGGTTCCAAAAAGCCATGTGTAGTTGCTTGATCCAGTCACATTTGGCAAACAAGTGACTTATAGTCTCAATAGCATGATAACACAGTTGTCACCTGCTATCCAAGCAGATATGGACTCGCTGAATGCTGGAATCTATTGCCGCTCTTCTATGTAGCACCATCAAGTAGTAGAAGGTCCCTGCACGCAGGGGCGTAGCTAGGATTCATGTGAGGGGGGGGGGGGGGGGGTGCAAACAGGGGTGTAGCAAAAAAAAATGGTGTGATAGTCGGGGGTTCGAGGGTAGCGCCCCTGGAAAAAAAATTGAGATAAAATAAAAAATGGCTACAATTATTAATAAAAATCTATTTCATATGGACAAATCAAACTATTTGCTGCAGTAAGGGCCGGGCTACAAAATTGGATAAAAATCTACTTCATATGGAATCAGGGCTGGGCTAGGACTGGGCTTTTAAAAAAAATTAACTGGGTCGGGAGTCAGACCCACCCACCCCACCCCTCCCAGCTCCGCCTATGCCTGCACGTAGTATGAAGAAGTTATCGTATAGACCCCAATCGTTCTCGTGTTCCCAGAATGGGTGATCCTCACCATCCGACTGTTGAACACCTTCCAAAGTTCCCATGAGCGAGAGCATTTGCTGTTGAGTTTCGCTAGCATGAAAACATCTCATCTGCAGCTGACAACAGTTCTCTACCGTCCAATTCTCTCTTAGTACCTCTACAAATTCGAAAGAGGTCCAAATATCTTTGCCTTAAGTAAACCTCAATGAAGACATACATCCCTTTAAAAAGAGGTCTTGCCACCATCTCCTACCTTCACCTTAATATTGGATACAAAAATCTCAAACACCTTTAAGAGACCCTTCCAAAAACCTAACCTGAACTTTCATTTCGAATTTTCCACCCAACTCGATCGCCAATCCTCAAGCTCATATTTGTGCCTCATGACCCTTTCGACTCTCTCTCCTCATTGACTATTGTTGGAGCAGGGGCAACGAAAGCAACTCTAGAAGAAGCAGAGGCAGATCGAACTTCCCAAGTGATTAAAGAAAGAAAAAAAGAAAAGAGGAGGAATTGAGTGGTGTCTTTGAGGTTTGCTTGGAAGGCTTCTAGTTACAGATGTAGATTTCTCTGTGTGTGTTTTTAGAAGCCGAGTCCCTTAGATTTATAGCTTTCGGTTTCCCTTTCTCGGCTCAATAATCAGTTGAGAGAATCACGGTGAGCCGAGGTTTTTGATAAAGATAAAATGTGAATTTTAAAATGCTTTTATAAAACCGACTCTGCTTATCCATGAGCATTCATGGATAAGCATAACGTGCAGCACATGGCTACACGCACCAACATCTCCCACTTGGACATGAGACTGCTCAGTTTGCTCCCACTAGTGTGGGCTTCCTTGAACTGATTACAGATTTTTCATTAAGGATTTCCTTCGTAATCATACGTATCTCAATTCCATACGAGAAACGTACTTGGTAAACAAGTCTTCTGAAATACTCTTTGTTAAGGGATCAGCTACCATATCTAATGTAGGAAGGTAATCCACATATATTTCATTATTTTCAATTATATCATATATGTAGTGATATTTCACCATTATATGCTTGCTCTTGGAGCTATCAGCTCCACTTTTCATTAGAGCAATAGCAACTTGATTATCACAGTATATCTGTACAGGTTCACATACTAAATTTATCTTTAAGTCTTTAATGAACATGTTGATCCATACTGCAAATGTCACGGTTGCATTACATGCGATATACTCAGTCTCTTGAGTATGTTGAGCCACACAACCCTGTTTCTTACAGGACCAAGCAACAACTCCTCCTCCAAAGAGGAAGATGTAGCCAGAAGTAAATTTACTGTCATCTTTGCACCCTGCAAAGTCAGCGTCAAAGTATCCGATCAAGTCAAGGTTGTCAGCTTGAAAATTCAGTTGTAAGCCTTTAGAACCTTTTAAGTATCAGAATATCCTCTTAACAGCTTGTCATTGAGGTCATCCTGGATTACTTTGATATCTGCTAATAAGACCTACTGCGAAGCTTATGTCAGGTTTTGTACATAGCATCACATACATTAGCCTTCCAACAGCCTGAGCATAAGGAATTTCAAGTCTTTGTTGACCCTCACCAGGACAATCACTCTTACTCAAGTTTACTCTTTTAGCAACAGGAGTCCCAATGAGTTTATAGTCATGCATTTTATATCTCTTTGAAATATAGTCAATATACCTTTCTTGACTTAGAAAAAGAGGCCTTGAACCTCTGTATCAGGTGATTTTAATTCCCAAGATATAAGAGGCTTCATCCATATCCTTCATTTCAAAGTTGGTATATAACCATTTCTTTGTGTTAACCATCATTTCATTATCATTACTAGTCAACAGGATATCATCAACATATAATGATAGGATACAAAATATACTCTCACTTTTTCACACATATACACAGTGGTCTAACTGATTCGGTACGTATCCAATCTTTGTTATGGCTTTGTGAAAAGCCAAATACCATTATCTTGGTGATTGCTTTAGTCTGTATAAGAATTTTTTTCAACTTGTACACTTTATCATTATTTGTCACATAACCTTCTGGTTGAGTCATATAAATAACTTCTTTTAAATCACCATTAAGAAATGCAGTCTTTACATCCATCTGCCATATATCCAAATCATAATGAGCAGCTATGGATAATATTATTCTGGTGGATGTAAATTTAGCAACTGGTGAATAGGTTTCTGTATAATCAATCTCTTCCTTTTGGAAAAAACCTTTTGCAACCAATCTTACTTTAAACATGTCTATAGATCCATCAACTTTGTATTTTTTCTTAAGAACCTATTTACAACCAACTGGTTTCCTTCCTTTAGGTAGTTTAGTTAATTCTCAAACTTGATTCTTTTTTATGGATTCAATTTCTTCATTCTTAGCCTTTTTTCATTTTGATGTCTCTTTCAAATTAATTGCATCAGCATATGAGAGATTATCGGTCATTTCATCAAGTTCTACAGAGTAGTAAATTTTCTCACATAAATACACATAGCAGACATCCAAATAGGATGGAGGAGCTCTAGACCTTTTATGACCACTTAGTCCTTGAGAAGTAGAGGGTTCAAAATCAATTGGTTCATTGCCTAACTGTTCCACAGTTGGTTCATTGCCTAACTGTTCATCTTGATCATCAAGATCATCCAGCGAATCAAATGGATCCTCAATTTGATCATTGAATTCATTATTGAGATTTTTTAGAAACTCAACATCTTTACTCTCAATTAGTCTCAATCTTTGGTGGTACAAACTGTAGCCTTTTGATTTTTTTGGATAACCAATAAAGATACACCTTGCAGATCTGTTATCAAATTTATCCATAGTTAGATCTAAGATCTTCACATGAGCTACTGATCCCCATCTCCTAAGATGATTTAAATCTGGTTTCATACCAGTCCATCTTTCATATGGAGTTGTTGGGACAACCTTGCAGGACACTCTATTTAAAGTATACATAGTTGTATTTACAGCTTCACCCCAAAAAACTTTGGGTAGTTGCCAACATGGATCTAACCATGTTCAAGAGGGTTCTATTACACCTCTCAGCAACACCATTTTATTGTGGTGTTCTTCGCACGGTTATTTGCCTATTAATGCCAAGATTCTTGCAATAATCACAAAATTCATTTAAGGTGTATTCACCACCTCTATCAGATCTTATAATTTTAATGTATCTCCCAAGTTGTCTTTCAACTTCATTCTTATATTTCTTATATTTCTTATATTTCTTATATTTCTCAAGTGCTTTAGATTTGAGTCTGATAAGATATAAGTATCCATATCTTGAGAAATCATCGATAAATGTTATAAAATATAACATGTCACTATGTGTTTGAACTCTAAACGATCCATAAATATCTGTATGAATTATCTCTAATAATTTGGTGGCTTGTATAGCATTAGGTGAAAAGGATTTTCTTACCATCTTTCCATATATACAGACTCACATTTTTCGAAGTGAGATTCATTAAAGGTAGGAATTATTCCTTATTGTGCCAGTTTTTTTATTTTGTTTAGGCTTATATGCCCAAGTTTTTTATGCCATGTATTCAGATCAATAATTAAGGCACAGTCAATATAAGAGAAAAAGTTGTCTTTATTATCGCATAACCTAAACATGTTATATTCTTTGTCAAACTTTCCTTCAAACAGTATCCTACCATGTTTTCCCATTGTGACCTTTCTTGGGACAAAACGGACCTCAAAGCGTTTTTCAGTCAAAGCCGATACAGACACAAGGTTCTTTCTCATTGGAGAGACATGGAGAACATCTTTAAGTAAGACACTAGTCCCTCCAACATTGAGTCTGTAAGACCCAACTCCTAATGCATCATTGTAGGAGTTATTACCCATGTAGACCTTATACTCTCCTAAACACAACTCTTAGAGATCCACAGCTCCATCAGCAGACTTGGCAATGTGGCGCATAGCTCGAGAGTCCACCCACCATCCAGAGAGTTCTTCATTCGTGAAGTGGCATTCTGATACAACACAGGTGACTTCTTTTTCATCATTCTTTTTGTTTGAGATGTTGTATCTTTCATTGTTCTCGTTGTTCTTATTGTTGGAAAACTTTGTCCTGCAATTCTTCTGAATGTGTCACATCTTGCCACACTTGAAACACTTGACTTGTGAGCCCTTGTTGCCTTGAGGTTTGAAACCTGCATTTTGCCCTTTGTAGAACTTGTCATTACCCTTCTTCTTAAAGTTATTATGTTTAAAGGGTACTCGGCTATTAGATGGTTTGTCTTGAGCCACCATCAACTTTGTTTTCTTTTCTTTAGCCACATGTTCTTGCTCTACGGCTAATTGTAAGGGCAACTGGGTCAGGTTTAGGTTCTTTGAGTTCAAGCTCAGTGCAGTTGTCACCATTTTCCATGAATGTGGGAGATTATTTAGTATAGTGGACACCTATATTCTGTCTAGAATGACATTTTTAGCAATGGCTAAGTCTTTAGCCATGACCAACATCCTATTCACATGGTCTACTATACTTTCACTTTCTTTCATCCTATATGAATTGTATTGTTCAAGTAATAGTTGAATATGGACTTCGAATGTGGTATCGTACTTCGTAGCGATTTCCTCCATCAACTCCTTGGTGGTCTTATAGTCTTCAAAGACCCTAATTAGGTCATTGTTCATATAGGAGAGCATAATTATTCTGGCCATTAGGTCATCCTTTTGAATTTTTATGAACTTATTGATATCATCTTGGGTTGCTTCGACACTTGGTTTGTCCATAGATGTGTTTAGGACATATTCTAGATCTTTGAGGGTTAAGGCCAAGGGTATCCACCTTTTCCAAACCGAAAAAATAGTCTCATTCAGTTTGTCGATTTTAGCTAGCTCAGAAGCACAAACTCGACTTGTCATTTTATACTAAAGTATATTGTTTTATTATTTTATGGCAAGTCAGAACAAAAGGACAAATAAAAATAATAAAAGATTTTTGTCAGGCTAAAAAATGAAAATAGAATTTAAAACAGGTCTCTGTTCGCGAGACAGAACAATTTCGGGCCTTAAAATGGAATTTAACAAAAACCAGGAGCTAATTAGTAATAAAAAAAACTTATTTTTGCAAAACTGGAACTATTATAGGTACTAATTTGGAATTAAGTCTAATTTTGAATATTTTCTGGAAATTTCAACAGACACAAGCTTGTTTCTGAAAATTAAAAAAAATAAAAAGGGGCGGGTTACAAATTTAAGAATTATAACAACCTTTTGAAAAAAAGCATAAAATCCCAGGGCAAAAAAGTCTTTTTGCCCACCAGGATATAAAAACCTCAAACCCTATCGAAAACTTTATTTTAACAGGGGGTTTCTCTCTCCTCTTCATCGAAGCTCTAGAGTGATCAAGACGATCGAAGAGTTTTTGGTCGTTCTCTGGCGGTGACAACCCAACTCTATGGTTGGGTTTGCTCCTCTCGATGCAGGCTCCCTCTGCGCACAAACCCAAGGCCAAACGATGGCTGAAAATTGGTTTTTCAGTAACTTAGGGTTTATTCTCGAGTTTTCTTTTTGCCTCCTGTGTTAGGTCTCTCAAGTTTCTATTGTTTCTCTTGTTCTGTTTTTGTGTTTGTTCTGTGATTTGGTATTTGCAGGTTGATGTTCGGCCATTGAGGGTTTTACCATCTGCAGAACTGAGAGCACAGTGAATGATGTCGAAAAGGAGAGGGCTTCTGTTTACAGAGCCAAGATCCACTCGACACTGCCGAAAAAATGGCAGTTGATCGACCTTAATTCGGCAACAAAAAAAACTTTCCTTTTTTTTTGGTTTGCAAAGACAAACAAGGAAAAGACCGCCTCTTTTTACGAAGAAGTCGAACCTTTGTTTGCCCTTTAGGATTTTTAGAGACAGAGAAAAAAATGTAGAGGAGCAGACTCACTAATTAGCGCTTTTCCTTTCTCGCAGGTTGGAGGCAGCACAGCTTGGGGAGCATCTTCGAACCACGGCTCTGATACCACTGTTGGATAAGGGGCAGCGGAAGCAACTCCAGAAGAAGCAGAGGTTGATCAAACTACGCGAGTGATAAAAGAAAGAAAAAGGGAAGAGGGGGAATTGAGTGGCATCTTTGAAGTTTGCTTCGAAGGCTTCTAGTTACAGAGGTAGATTTCTCTATGTGTGTTTTTAGGAGCCGAGTCTCTTAGATTTATAGTCTTCGGTTTCCCTCTCTCGGCTCAACAGTCAGTTGAAAGAATCATGATGAGTCAAGGTTTTTGATAAAGATAAAAATGTGAATTTTGAAATGCTTTTATAAAACTGACTTTGCTTATGGCCTACGCATGGATAAGCATAACGTGCAGCATATGGCCACACGCACCAACATTTCACCCACCATCACTTAACCAATAATGCATTATTGAAGTGCCTATGTTCTTTAATTCCCAATCCACCTTATGAGCGAGGTAAAGTGACCACCTCCCAACCTATGGGCACCAACACCTTCTTACCACCTTGGCCTCCCCATAAGAATACTCTAAGAACCTTGTTCAAACTCTTAAGAACCGACTTAGGTATAGAGAAAAGTCCCATGATGTATTGAGTCATCGTGACAAGAACATGTTTAACCAGTATATACTGATTAGCTTTTGGCAAAACTTTAGTTTTCACAATTCAACTTTGCTACGATTTTTGTCTTCCATTGAAACCCAAAGATTAGCTTTTGTCACCCTTCTATGCATTGGTATTCCCAAGTACTTCATAGATAGCTCCCTCCTTTCACACTAGAAGACCCTAAGAGTCGTGGCTTCAAAGTTGTCATCATTATTATTGAATAATATAAAGATACTTTTCCCTGCATTCACTTTCAAACCAGAAATTTCTAAAAAAATCTTCAAAATAAGCCCAAAATAACACGTTACTTTAAGAAACTTCACCAAAGATTACCATGTTATTAGTGAAAAGAATTTATGAGAAGAATTTCATGTCTAATAAACTCATCTCATTGTACATCCCATAATTGTTGGCTTGCTTCAGAAGGTAGCAAAGTACTTCCATAGCTATAATGAAAAAATTAGGAGAAATCGTGTCACCTTGCCTTAGCCCCTTACAAGGCTTAAAAAAGGGCCCCTACAAGCCTTTTATGCATACCGCAACCAAGGAGGACCCCAAGATTGCTCTTATCCATCTATTGTCTGCCCCCACTTTTTGTAAAACTTTCAAGAGAAATTCTTA
Organism: Nuphar pumila; assembly: GCF_984573655.1. Lineage (NCBI taxonomy): Eukaryota > Viridiplantae > Streptophyta > Magnoliopsida > Nymphaeales > Nymphaeaceae > Nuphar > Nuphar pumila. The sequence goes on along the minus strand of NC_143257.1, from coordinate 7,244,046 downwards.
ACTTAATAAGTCAAAAGTTTGTATCGGATCCAACTTAAATAGAAATGATTTCCTTAGATTTATGCATTGTTGCTTAATGTGCTAGAAGACAACCTTCATGAATTCTTCACTTCAAAAAGAAAGTGCATTGAGAGGAACTCACTACCTAATGGATTACTTGTTTAAGACGCACAACCAAGACACATGTAATCACTTTATTTTGTGTACCAAGCAAGGAGATTGACCCAAATTTAACAATGTCATTCAACCCTTGCTCCTTAGGGACTAGGACCAAGGCGGATTCCCCCCTCCAAATAGGTAGTCATGCATTGGGATGAAACTTATTAAAAGTTGTTATAAAATTATACTTACATGTCCAACATGTTGCCTTAAAAAACTCAATTGAAAACCCATGTGACCCTGAGGCCTTGTTGTTAGGGAGTTTTCTTATTGCTTGTTTTATTTTGTCCATTAAAAATAGGCCAATCATGGAAGCTTGAGCCCTAGCATTAAATTAATCCATTCCTACCTAACCTAAGTCAAAGGAAGCTTTAACTAAGGAAGTTGTTAAGGTGTCATGAACGTAATCAATGGCTATTTGTAACACCCCGGTCTGGGACCTCGAGAGTCCAAGTTCGGTTGGTATTACTTCCCAAAAGAAATATATACAGAGTTCACACAGAGAAAACATGGCTAAAAAAAATCATTATCTTTCAATAATTCACTTTCTTTACATTGTTCATCATTCATAACAAAAGAAGATAACAATTACATAAATGTTCAATGACAATAAAGTAAAAACTACTAAGTGCTCTGCCCAAGAAGAAGTCGATCAAGTCTTGTCTGTGCTAATGTGCCTGAAACCTACAGTTGTAATTATATAGGGGGTGAGTCTACAACCTAGTAAGAACTAATTATAAGTAAATAAATATTTAAACTTACAACTGTAGTAGGCTCTAAGCTCTTAGTGTGAGTTTAGTTTTTGACACACTACACATGTTTATATGTTTTAATTACCCTCCGAATATACTCTTAAATATTCTATCACACCAACTATATTGGTCATAGTCGTCTATGGGTATAGCAACCCGCGTAGAATACCCAAATTCTACATGTTGGCCAGACAATAAACCATACACTTCCAGTGGTCCCCGAACCACCAGGCATTAAAATAAAATAAAAAAGGGGATGTCGTTGGTAGCTAACCGGGAGGTCAGGCTCAATCTCAATATAGTTCATGCCACATCCTAACCATGGTGGTTCTCAACCATCCATGGTCCTCTAGAGTCCCCAAATACTATGTGAGTGTAATCGTAAGTCATAGAATAAGTTTAATACATTGAACCACGTTCTCAAACTCGTAATTCACTTAATATTTAACGAGTAATATCGTAAACTGACTACGACAGATCTCACTCTTTAATCTCATGATGACATTAGAACTCACACTAAGCACGCAACGATGTAGGGTCTCCACATTGTTAAATCACCGGTGACTCACTCTCCATGGTAGTTGCACTTTAGCCGAAAACCAAGTAGCCATTACCACAGGTCACCACTTTCAGAATTTAAGAGGTTATGCATACTAATCTCAATATATCCATGCATACAACATGAATAAAATAAATGAAACTTCAATCTAAATATAATCTCATCAGAATGCATGTTAGTATCAATTACACTGACATGCTATCACAAACATAATATCTTTCTAATGTGCATGACATACCATAATTAACATGTATATCACAACTCATATGTGTATGCAATCATCTCATAATGTCATGCATGATCATTCAATGCATATCATGTTCTCACTCAAAAGTTATCAGACTAATTATCAACATTACAATCACATGCAACGTAAAAATCTTTATTCACATCTAAAATTATTTATAATATCTCTTACCTCAAATGTAAATATTGTGCTCTAGTTTCAATCGAGTCTCAAGGTGCTCTGATAGTAGAATCTGGTCATTACATAAGCATCTTCGTATTAATGCACAAAACCTCTTATATTCTAATAAAATTACCAAAATACCCCTCTCAAATTGACTCATGAAACCTTAGTTTTTGTATCCCTGATTTGACTAAAACCAGTGGATAGATAGATTCCCCTCTGTGATATGAGTCCAATGCACCAAACCTAATTCTGAGTTTAAAGTGCAAAGTTATGCCCATTTTATTGAAATGGATCTTGGGTACCCATAATGGTATTTTGATCCTTTTGGATCCATTCTTAAAATTCAAAAATAATCCCAACCTGATTCAGGTTCAATACTGATCTGAATCTAAAGTTGTCTGACAGGATCAAGATTCGTAACTCATCTGAATCCAAAATTGTATGACTGGATCCAGAACAGTCTGACTAGATTCAGACCCAGTTCTAATCTGGATCCAAAACTGATCCAATCAGATCCAATTTTGATCTGGATCCAGAATTGGTCTGAACCAGATCCAGTTCTATTCTGGATCCAGAACAGTCAGTCTGGATCCAGACTCAGATCTCTTTGAATCTTGTTCTATTTGGATCGATCCAGATTGACTGGATCTAGATTTAGTTTGGTCCAGATCCAATCAAAATGGATCTGAGACTTTGTCAGACCAAACTGGTTTAGTCTAAACTGACTCAACCTGAACTGGTTCGGCCAGAACCGGTTTGACAATTATTATTATTATTATTATTATTATTATTATTATTATTATTATTATTATTATTATTATTATTATTATTATTATTATTATTATTATTATTATTATTATTATTATTATTATTATTATTATTTTCAAGAACCATGTGCTTCGGTATGGGTGCGACCCAGACCAACCTGGTTCGGTCTGGCCACATGCTTGAGCCGTATGACCAGGTAAGCTGACATGCGGCTCCCATCACTTCCCTCCTCTACTTCGATCCCAGGGCTAGTCATACCTTGTTTTCTTTCCAATTAGCAATTGGGCTTTTTATTGTGGTTTTGTAAATGAGATGAATGCAACATTAGTTTCTGTGTTTTTATTTTTAATCAACATTAAATATGATTGATGATTCTACATACTTAATTTTAGTTAGAAACTTAGAATTTAGGGATTTTTTTTCAATTAGCATATATAGTGAATGATGGTTGTTTCGGAATTTGGTTTTTTATTTAGTTTTTATTTTTTAAATTGATCAACTTTAAACATGAATTCACATGCCTGCTTTTAGTTATAAACTTAGAATATTAAGGTTTTTTATAAGTATTATATATATGAATGATGTTTTTCAAGAATTAGGGGTTAGGATTTATAATTTTATTTTTTAAATAACATGAGTATTTAATTAAGTTTTAGGTTTTTTGAGTTTTTTTAATTAGCATTTAGGTATTTGATTTTGGATTTTTAATTGAGGTGAATGCTTAATTAGGTACTATAGTATTTTTATTTTTAATCAACATTAAACATGATTCCACATGCTTAATTTTAGTTAGAAACTTATAATTTTAGTTTTTGTTTTTTAATTATCATATATATGTGAACAATGCTTTTTTAAGATTTAGGTTTTTTATTTAGTTTTTATCTTTTAAATATCATGAACCATGAATATTTCATTAGATTTCAAGGTTTTCTTGCTTTTTTTGTCAATTAGCATTTACGCATTGGTGTTTTTACATTTCAATCAACATTAAACTTGATTTCATATGTTTGATTTTAATTATAAATTTAGAATTTTAGGGTTTTTTAATTATTATATATATGAGTAGCATTTGTTAGGATTTAGGGGTTAGGCTTTAAGTTTTATATTTAGCTTTTTTAAATAACATAAATATTTAATTAAGTTTTAGTTTTTTAATTAGCATTTAGGTTTTTTATTTTGTTTTTTTTAAATGAGGTGAATACTCAATTAGGCATTTTAATTTTTTTTATTTTTAATCAACACATGCTTAATTATAGTTAGAAACTTAGAATTTTAGTTTTTTTTTTTCAATCAACGTATATATGTGAATGATGTTTATTTAGGATTTATGTTTTTTATTTAGTTTTTTGTTTTTTAAATACTATGAACCATGGTATTTCATTAGGTTTTAAGGTTTTTGTGTTTTTCTCCAATTAGCATTTAGTTATGTATTTTTTTATTTTCAATCAACATTAAACTTGATTCTACATGCATGATTTGGTTATAAACCTAGAATTTTAAAGTTTTTTTAATTATTATTATTATTATTATTATTATTATTATTATTATTATTATATATGAATGAAGGATGATTGTTAAAATTTAGGAGTTAGGATATAGATTTTTTATTTAGTTTTTTTATAGTATGAATATTTAACAAGTTTTAGATTTTTTGTGTTTTTCCTTTTCTGTGTGCATTTGTGCCGATCCTAGTTTAGATTCTTAGTTCCGTCACCGGTTGACACTTAATATAAGTGATGGCAATTCGAAGAATTTTATGACCAGCCGCTGCTGATGCTGTCAAGTGTGAAAAAAAAAGTTTCAAAACAGCCTTCCTTGTACAAACTGTTTGCAGAAAAGCGTTAATTCAATGGTATTATTCATCTTTGAGCACTGCTACAGTGTGTCATTTTCAGACCATTACTGTCCCAAACGTTTGCTATATAGCCTACTTAAATAATCAATAATGGCAGAACATAACTTGGTACATGTCACTTGATACAAGCTAGGGTGGTTGTTTATCTTTTTTTAAAGAAAAGGCCAATGTTTTTATTCCTGTCAAGATTTACAGATTTACTGAGTTATATTGCTGTTATGCTCAATTTACAAATCACATTCCGGAGGCGATTATAGCCTTCACGGTCAAAAAACAAACCACACCGCGATTCAGGGCATGTCTCTCAGAGCTCCGTGAAAACTCTGTGATGAATGATCTGCAGGTTCAGAACGACACCCTCAAAAATAGTTTCAATTAGGAGCAGCCCATGCACAGCTTATTCTCTTTTTTCTTTTTTTGGTGCGCAGCCTTTGGCCGTAAGGCTCGCCAGACTGAGCAGTCTGGTGCATCGCGGGTTTGCGAAAAAATCTATGCCCGTGACAGTAACAATGGGGATGGTTAAAGTTTTTAATTTTTTTTCTTTGAAGGACATTAGCTCTTTTCAATTTACATCTTTTTAGAGGCTTAATTTGAATCCAATATTGTTGAAAACACTACACATTCTTTTCTAAATTGAATTGGAATGTGGACACCACTGAATAGAGAATTTTTTGGCATCTGGAATATATCTATCCCATACAAATTGAGGAAAACATGTTATTATTTAATGTCTATAAGTGTGTCTATGACAGACTAACTAGCTGGACTTGGAAGTATGGAATTAGAATTCGGATCCAATTGGCAATTCTGTTGTGGATTTTTTACACAACGAATTGCAAAAATGCCCCAATATCCAAGTTCATGAACTAATAGCCTAGGAATCTTGACTTAATTCAATTGCTCCAAGTCAAAGTATCCAAACGATTAAATTGTTGATTTCATGAAATGGCCACCAAACCTGACTACAAACACACGTTAAAGCACGAAAGGATGCCAAGAGAGCAGCTTATCTTGTTCACAGTTTTTGATTGATGGAGTTACCTAATGTCATATATACCTCATGTGGATGTCATTGTTACAAATTGTTTTCGTCCAATCTAACACCATAGATGTGATCTACATGTTGCATTTAGTGATAATGGACATTTTAATTAATTACTGAATTCCACCTGTAAGAAAGACTTTTCAGTCATTTAAAAAATCAATGGCTGTAAAACATCATTTTTTTTATGATTAAAAAACACTTTATTGAAATAAGGGTTGATTAGTGTTAAATTTACCATTTTGAATCCATCTAAGGTGTTAGATTTGATGAAAACTACTTGCACAAAGAGATCTCATATGGGGCATGAAGACAATGAGCAGATCCAGTGATGGTGGCTGAACACTTTACAAGTGTTGGGCCTCAACCACTGGTTGTCTCATCAGTAGACGCCCCCTATTAAAAAGGGGGAGGAGGGGCTCCACCCCTCTATCAAAAAGGAGAACATTTTATAAGTAATTCCCCTAGATCACCTAAGCATGTCTCATGAAGATGGGGATGAGTGGATCGTTCCCCCCATGTCCATGTAGTTTCTTGTTATGGGTAGAATTTACTATTGGATCCTTTCCTTGATACAAGTAGAAGACTCTCGCTCTCTCTCTCTCAATTTGTGCAAGGGTTGTAAACACAAATCACATGGGGAAAAACAACAAACCACACACTAGACAATATTTTAGAGTCATTCAGTAAAAAAATGTGACCTACGGTCATTATGGACTCTTTATCTTTCTATCACATGATTGTCCCAGAGTTACCAGTCGAGGAAGCGGGAGCGGGAAGCGATACGGGAAGCGAGGCACTTTCAAAATTTTAGGAAGCGGGGAAGCGTGGGACCACTTAGAAGGAAATTCTGAACCATCTCGGAAGCGACCTAGGAAGCGAACCGGAAGCGAGGGGGAAGCGAAAAAAATGAAAAAATGGGGAAGCGTGGGGGAAGTGCGGTTCCCAAAAAAGGGGATGCTTCCCCTCACGCTTTGGAAGCGCGACGTTTCGCGCTTCCGAAGTGCGCTTCCCCTTTTACCTAGGCACTTCCGGTAACTCTGGATTTTCCCAAAGAGAGAGGATATATTTATAACCTCTTTAGAGTTAGCCAGGTACAATAGAAAATGAGAATTTAGTTCATTTAAAACTTTCCTATTTCATGACTTTTCAACGATAGTAGGTATTTCAATCCCATTAGATTTCTCATTACATTTAGAAACCTTCAATCTCATGTTACAAGACTTAATTTCAACGAGAAAACTTGTCAACTTTGGATACCTTTCTATGCTTGGATTCTCAAAAATGTCACCAAGGTAAGAGTTATGATTTTGAAGTTGCCTTCCCAATAAGTGGATTCATCTCAATGTGTGGATCAGTTTGGTGCAGATCCAATGCATCACCAATTGGATCCATCTCAACGTGTGGACCAGCTTGGTGAGGATATGATGCAACATAAACTGGATTTGAATCTATCTTCACATGTTCCCCTCAAGCTAATCTCTTCAAGATTAAGCTTGTCTCTAAAATATGAGAATTTTGTACCAAGTAGTGCCTTGGAAAGAATATCCATTATTTAATCTTTAGACCGTATGAATTGTACTTCAATATCACCATAAGTGACTTTGTCTCTCACAAAATGATAATCAATTTCTCTGTGCATGAAACACAGGATTGACAGTTAAGTGTGTAGCCCCCAAATTATCACATCAAAGGATAGAAACTTGTGACTCACAACCTAAGCTTTAAAAGTTATTGAAGCCACATAGTGTAGACACCCCATTTTGGACTGAGGTATTTTTCATATAAAAATCGCCAAAAATCTCCATCAAAACTGATTTCAATCTGATTTTTGACCTTTAAAAGCACATCTTTAAGATTTTTGACTAAAAGCAAAGTTAAAGAAGATGTTCTAAGCTTTCCAACAAGCCAAAATTCAAGTCAAATCGAGAATAGAGTAAAAAATCATGACCAAAATGAGTTTTTAGTTATTAACGACACTTCTTTCCTTAAGATTTGTCGTTATCACACTTTGAATCATCGTCAACCTCTTTAAATTGTCATCCACATCAGCCATTTTCTGGTTCATGATACCAGCATTCCTTAACGACATAATGGATTGTCATCAAGAACTATCACTTCCCATGATTCGTCGTCAACGTTTGTCAATCCCCATGATTTGTTGTCACCATATGGGTTAACAACACATTCATTTGTCGTTAACGCAACTTTGTTGTTGATAGATTTGTCGTCAATAGCTCCTGTTCATTTCAAAATGCATGCCCTTGGAACCAGCCTACCTTAACTCAAGCAATTCACCTTCCAAAACCCAAAATAAACCATTAAAGCCCTCTTAAATCCATTTACAAAAATATAAAACTATCCTAGGCAACATTCTCCGGATTAAATCCTAGTCTTTTATTCAAATCTCTTTTAATGTCAACCATCCATCCTTCTTAGGATCTTGGATATATAGAAAATATATTTGAATCCAACAAAAAACTATAAATAGGGGGGGGCACCCCTATGAAGGGTCTGGTTCTTACCATCAAACTCACTTTTTCTTAGAATTTGCACTCGAGATACGTCTTTTCGCAACACTGCCACCCCAACAACAATGATTGAAAGTCCTTGATCCAACTGATCCATGATCAATGGAAGAGAAAAGGCACAAAAAAATCTTGAAGAACAGTCCCACACTCTTCACAAATTCAGATCATGGTTTTGGATCTAATTTTCTAAAAAATCTTTTTAGTAAAAAACCTTTATTTTTAGCTTTTAAAAATTTAGAATCCACAGAATGGCAATTACGGTGGGACCCATTTGAGTGATCTAAAGATCATAGTTGCTGAGATTTTTAGCATTGTGAGGTTAGTATCATTTTGTGTTTTTCGGATCTAGAACCACCTAGGATCCGAATCTAATATTTCTGGTTTTTTATCTTCCCTATCACTGTCACATTAACCATATCTCCCTGACCGTATCTTGTTTTTCAACAATCATTGACTCTTTGGAAAGCAAACTAATGGAACTCAGTTTTATATGTTTAGCATATTCTCAAATTTTGAATCTACAACCTCTGAAACTATGTTCGAACAGAAAAATTAGTCACTATTTTGACTATTTTCTGCATAAAACCTCATGTTCTAAGATCTATAACTTTGCAACCCGACAACAAAAGCTTGCACTTTTAGATTTGTTGGAAATCTAAGGAATAGATCTAAGAATTTTTAGTTTTGAGCTAAAGCCAAAAAACCCTCTTGGGTTCTCGTTTCTAGGATTCAAAACCCAAAACCGAGAAAGTGCTCTGCAGTCTAAAACCATCAACTTGTCTACCTTCCAGAAGGCATATCTCTCCAACCATCCATCAGATCATTCTTTGTGGCGTTGGAAAGATAATGATCTTTTATTGTTCTGTTTTTTATTATATTCTCAAATTTTCTGCATAGGAGACTGAAAATAGGTTAGAACAGACAAAATAGGTGTACCAACTCCTATTTATCCCCTATTTTAAGAGCATTGCCGAAGATGTATCTCAGCGCCTACTTATCTGTTTCCATTATGTCATACACCATAAAAAATATCTTTTAATTTTCTATCTTTTCTCTATTTTGTGTTTTCTTGAATTTATTTATTCTCTTAATAAAAAAAAATACTAGCAAAGTCTGCTATTGTTCTTTGACTTGGAACATAATTCGGTAAAAGCCCTTTTTTTAGATTGGATCTCATTTTCTTTCGAGTCTCGAAGCCTCGGTTCCTATGACCCGTGCTTGCATCTTGACTTTGAGTGTTCCTTGAGATGTTTGGACCCCGGTAGATCTTTTGGGTAAGGTCTATATTCAGATCCAATATCTGATCTAATTTTTTTCAAGTGAAAACCGTTTTGGATACAAAACAATAGTGTTTTCTTGTATGTTTCTTTCTTGTTTTCCTAGGTAGAAACCCTCGATAGATTGTGTGTTTGCTTTCTTGCTTTAGTTTTAGATAAATTAACCTAAAAAACCTTATTAGAGAAATGCATGTCATTTAGAATTTCTTAGGAAAATATGAACCTTCAACAAGTTAAAAAAATATTTTGTTTAAGACAATGTTTGCAACGTGTATGCTCTTTATTTTTTATCCATATTTCTTAGGACTTTGATTATAGGGCCTCCGTTTTTTATTGTGTGTATTTTGAAAACCCCTCATATATCTTATATTTTGTATCTACGAATCCTCTTACTAGTACCAGAAGCCATCAACTTGGGTATATCAGTGATGGACCAAGGAGACTAGTGACCCCCTCGCAGTACCAGAAACCTTAGCTTTAAGTATATCGCAAAATGTTCGATACAGAGAAAATCTCATCCTATTAGAACCCATTTAGAGAAAACCCCACATATCCATGAAACTTTCGAGGAGAACTAAGAAACTTGATTTTTAAAATGTTGATCAATGTGTTGTGCACTTTTGTTTGTAATCTTGTTTATGTTTAGATCCCAAACCGTGATTCAAAAGAAGGATTCCAATATGGATCCTTTTAAGAACCTGGGCTTATCCGATCCTAGACAGGGTTTTGAGAACCCTCACCCAAACATGCAAACTGAATCCATAGCCCAAGATGCAACTAGGAACCCTAGAAGGAAACCCAAGGGCACTAGGGGTCTCTGAGCCCTATTGGGTGGTTGTTCATAACCAAGAGCATTGGTGATTTTCTCACCTTGTAATACATGTGAATTCAATTTATTTTAACTTTTAAATTCGAGCAAAATTCAAGTTAAATTTAGGTTAAATTTAAGCAAAATTTGAGAGCTTATGTTGAACTAGGACTCTAGTTATGACCGATATGAGCCATAGATCTCGTAGAAGATCAGATTTGGTGATTTCGGTTATGGGTTAGTTTAGAAAATGCAATTTTTAAAATTGATCGACCTCTATTTTGGGTTTTTTCAACTTGGATAAGGTTAAAATTTGATTGTTTAAGAGTGACCAGGCTATGTTTTGGACTCAAACCAGGTTCTTTATGAGACTCAGAGGTCACATCTAGCCTGATGGGGTGCCATGTACCTACATGGTGGCCCAGGCTGGCCAATAGCTTTTATGGATCTTAAATGAGTTATTTTCAAATCCAAATCTTATTTGGATCCAATAATGATTTGAATTTCATTTATGGATATGGATCTTAATTTAAATATTGGATCTGAAACTTATGTTTGGTACCTAAATCCAATCCAACTGGGTTTAGATACAGTCCAGGGTTATTGGATCTGGATTATCTGGATTGGACCCAAGTGGAGTGCCACCTAGGTAGGGCCCAATTTATTTTTCTAGAGACCTCACGTAGAGGATCTCTAATTAATGAATTATCCAGTAGAAGACTCTTAGGAGAGCCTTATAGAGTTCTATATCTAGTTGGGATTAAGAGAACCAATAGGAAGGGATGCCCCCCCTTATTGAGGCTATTTAAGTCCTATTTCCCAATTTCAATACACTTCATGCTTCTTCTTCTTTCTTTTTCCATATTTTTCATCTTCTTCTTCCTTTCTAGAATTTTTTCAACAACCATTAAAGCCGATTCGAGGTGCTAAGACAGGAGACGATGGTGTTGGTTCATCTAAAAACATGTTTCATGTTATGTATGCAAGCAACATTAATATATATTCTACTAAGACTCAGTTAGGAATTTGACACACTACTTTTAAAAATTTTAGATAATGATTAAGCTGAGGAGCGGTTGCGGGATGCTGCAGGGTGAAATTCCACTAGAGGGGGGGTGAATAGTGAAATACGATAAAGATCGATAAAATAAAATAATCAAACAATAAGGCACAACACATAAAACACAGAATTTATACTGGTTCGGTCAATACCCAGACCTACATCCAGTCCCCAAGCAAACCACTTGAGCTTTCCACTATAACATCCGAGTCACCGGATAAATAGTACAACACCCTCTTCCTCAGAGGTCTTCTTCTCTCAACAGAGAAGGGGCACACCCTCTTCCACATAGGTCTTCTTCTCTCAACAGAGAAAAACAACACCCTCTTTCACAGAGGTCTTCTTCTCTCAACAGAGAAGGGCAACACCCTCTTTCACAGAGGTCTACTTCTTTCAACAAAGAAGAAATACAGTGAATAACAGAGTTACAATACTTCCTATAGAACCTTCAGAATGATATGAATGCACGAATGAAGGATTCTCAGAATGTTTTGTTTGTCACTCAGAGGATACTCTTTGTCAAAGAGCTATACTTGACTTTTTCTCTTTTCTCTTTTCTCTTTTCTTTTTCTCTTTCTTTTTCAAGGCTCTCTTTTCAAATAATGAATAGGAATTTTTCTCGTTGTAAGTTCACATGTTCATTCCATGTTGAATAGTTTATTTGAGTGTATTTATATAGCTTTAAAAAGTAGTCGTTACATTTTGAAATCGTAGCCTTTTTTTTTTGAGATGTGAAATGTTATGTCATTTCAAAAACATCTTTAGAGAAATTCGAGAAAGCCTTTTTCCATAAAAGTAAAATATAGAGTACACTAGTCGTTGTAATATTTTAGGTAATACATATTTTATGTAAAAAGTCTATTTCTTATAATAGTACATTGAACGTTGGATTGTAGTTTTGTCTTTATTCTAATTAATGATTTGAGGTACATAAGTACTTCTTTACTTTAAATGAGTGTAAGTACAATGAGTGCTTTGAGATATTTATTTGTACATAGTCATGTCAAGTGTTTTCTTTATGTTGTATTTTTCAAAGTCTTCAGAGAGAATGAGGACTACAAGAAAGTCGACATTCTTGAGAAGGATATTTAACAAGGATTTCTTACAGGAGGTATTTAATGCTATACAAAGAGAATGATGACTTCAAGTAAGTCGACATTCTATGGGTTTGTAAAAAGGTAACCAGAGTCATTTCAAAACCTTTATTATATTTGTTTTCTTTGTGTAGCCGATTTTCATGTTTTGTCTTTTTCCTATATTTGAAATCATTTCTTTAAAGATGGTAACTAGAGTCTTTTCAAAACATATTATATTTGTTATGTAGCCGATTTCATGTTTTGTCTTTTTCCTATATTTAAAATCATTTCTTTAAAGAAGGCAACTAGAGTCTTTTCAAAACATATTATATTTGTTTTTCTTTATGTAGTCGATTTCATGTTTTGTCTTTTTCCTACATTTCTTTTCATGTTGTCTTGTATATGATGTAAGGTACAATTATTACATTTTGAAATCATGTCAAAATACCTTTTTCATAAAGGGTTGTAAGAAGGTACAATTATTAGTTTTCAAAAAAGAGCTTTTTGAAACTATCGTATACTTTTATGAATGAGTATGTAATATGCAATATGCATGTTCCTGAAGGTTCTGTTACATATGACTATAAAGAAGAAAAAAAAATCTTCATCTTGAGGTAGCCGATCTCTTCAGTTGATCTTTAGGAATGCATGGCTCATCAAGCTTTTTCTTCAAGGAGTATGATTGCACTAGTTGTACTTGAACAGGAAGTCTCCATCCTTTTTGGGTGAGATATCCTTGCATCAAATACTCGTTAGATTTATGGCAAAACATATTCAGTCATAATATAACATTTTTCAAGAGGACATATTATCATATCATATAAAATCAAATACGACAGTGTATCATATTATGTGACATCAAAACAGAGTTTCTCAACATTCTCCCCCTTTTTTATGATGACAAAATATGCTCCCCTTGTCAAAAAGACATTATGCATAGAAATAATAATATTATAAAATATTGAAAAATGTTTAAAGAGAGTATTTCTCCAATAATGGAGACAGGTTTTCTCCCCCTTTGTCATAGACAAAAAGGAAGGGATCAGAGTAAGAGAGTTATTACAGACCAAATAAATATTACAGTAAAAATAAGTTTATTCCGAAGGTGGAGTAGGTTGATGTGTAGGGGCGTCTAGATTCTGCTGTTGAGTTTGACGAGTCTGCTGCAACAAGGCTTGATTGCGAAGGATACGATCCTGAGAACGCTGGACATCCATCAGTGCAGAGAAGTAATCAAAGTTGGATGTTGGATCTTCTTCATCAGAGCCGGGAAGGTGCAGGGACCTGAGATTGAAGGTAGTAGCATCGAGGACCTGAGAGGGATGGAGGATAACTTCGTTGTGAAGGGGTACTTTGAAGTATTTTAGGATGGGAGTTATAAAACACCCAAAAATAAGAGGCTGAAATTTTTGATAACGAATAAAAAGGTCGAAAAGAATGTTGGACCAGTTTATCGGAGTAGAAGAAAAAATTGCGTAGAGAAGGAGAGAGATTTTTCTTGGTACTAATCCCTTGCGTGGAGGCTTGGGATAGATATTGTGGAGAAGAATCTGGGCAAGCAATTGAGCATGAGGTTGGAGATTCCTCATGTGCCAGGGAAGTTGGTAGCAGTTGGTGCAGAGAAGAATTTTTTGAAGTACCGATCGTTCGATTGGTACTATGTTGTTGAGGTCTGTACCGGTGGAAGGAAGGTTTAGAATACGACCTAATGAGGAAGCATGAAAGAACATCAGGCGTCCGCATACTTTGGTGGTGATGGTGGTTTGTTCATGATCAGAAGAAAAATTTGTGTAGAATAGTCGAACTAGTTCAGGATAGTAGGCAGCTTGGGATGAAGATCCTAGTAGGTGTTTGAGTTCGGGGAGAGAGCTGTCTAGATCAAATAGCATGAAGTCTTCATAGTGAACCAACTTTCCTTCATGAATTGGTCAAGAACAAAGTAAGTTGTAGTCATGAAAAAGATCTGGATACCTTAGATCTGCGGCAGTGATTGCAGAGTTTGAAGAGGAAGCCATTGCAAAAGGTAGTTGACAGAGGAACGAGTTTGAAAGTATGTATGAAGATAGTGAGATACGAGTGGTATAGGTGAGGAATGAACCAATCGATTAAATAGAAGAGAAAAAATAATTGTGACAATAATTGAATGACAATGGAAGTGAATGATTTTTGGATTATAGTTTGAATAAGGAAATTCGTGAGTTGTAAGTTAAGGAGCTTGTGAATGACAAATCAAATCAATGGTGGAAGATAGTGTATTATATTGGTATGTATGTTAAGAAAGACATAGATTTGAACAAATATACTATGAGAGAGTTTATCGAGTAGTGAGAAATGTCATGAATTGAATATGGAGTGTCATATTGAAGAGAGTGAAGAAAATAATGGCCTAATAAAACAAACAACTTGTTCTACATGATATTACTTGATGTGGAAGCATTCCAAATTCGTGAAGAGTGATTTAGGAATAAGACAAATAAAGGTAAGTGAGTGAGAGGCAATAATTTGTTATTTAATAAGTATATATTTTGATATGTGTGGAAAAAGAATGAATAAACATAAAGAAGGGTGATACAGATATATGGTTTGAAAGATATGACATTTTTGAAAGAAAAGAATGCCTTAAAAAATGTGTCATGATTAATGTGTCTTCACATTTGTATTATTTATGAGTATACGTAAATATGAGGGGGACACACTTTGACTATGAATAGTGATGAGACAAAAAGATATTTATGAATGAAGAGTAATAATTGCTTATATAAAAAATATTTTTATGGATATGCGTGGAAGGAGTGAGAGTAGTCATAGAGAAAAGTGAGATGACATATATGGATTTTCGAGTAGGATAAGAAGTAATAAAAAATCATGATTGATATGAGATAAAAGACATAAAGTTATGATTGACATGAATTATTGTTTATTTAATAAACATATTTTTAAAGAAACTCGATTTGAGGAAGTTCATAGAGAATAAAGTTAAGTTTTAAACTAGTAAAGGAGTCACAAACACGGATTGACATGAATGGAGGCTCAATTCGTATGAGAGAGAGAAAGTACTAAAGGTACTAATGAGAATAAAAAATGAAGGACAAGGTTTTAATGAGTCTCGATTGGAGAGAGATAGAAAATATATGAGAGAGTCATGGTCACGGATGAAAAGGAGTTTCGTATAATGTAGAGAGAGAGAGAGATAAAAAGGTGATACAAAACGTACTAATGGGAGGAGTACAAGTGTTTTTACAATACTTTTTTTGTAAAAGATGTAGAGCATGAAGAGATGATAATAGATAGTTCTTTAGGCTATGATATAAAAGATGATATAGTAAAAATTTACGTGAGATATAATAGAGTGTACGTAATATATGATATATCAAATGATATAGTAAAAATTTACGTGAGAACATAGCAACTAGATCTTTAGAAAAAAGATAAAAGAACCAAAAAAATAATCATTTGATTTTAACTAATAATTTGAAAAGCAAGATTTCTCATAAACTAATTTGTTATCATGTTGAGGTGAATCAATTTATCGTAAGAGAGGTTTTCACAAAAGGACAAAAATAATAAAGGAGTTATGAGATGAGTGATGTGAACAATGTTATAATTATTTTTTATGGATATGAGTGAAAGGAGATAGGACAAGGAGTCATAATGGATGTGTACTTGAAAGATGACAAGTTGAAAGACATAAAGAATGTGTCTTATAAGAGTTTAGAGTATACGTGAATATGGAAACCTAGTTTGATTAACAAAAATCGATAAAAAACTTTTAGAATAAGATTTTAACAAAACTTATAAGAAGTATTGTAAGTGTGATTAATTTATAAGTCACTTAGTTTGCATATTCATAGTTCTCTTCTAATTCGTGTAAAGTCTTCGTATTTCAATGGTTTAGTGAATATGTCTGCTAACTGTTGATTAGTGGGTATGAATTCGAGTTTAATTATGTTGTTTAAGACTTGTTCTCTTAAGAAGTGGTGTCTTATTTGAATGTGCTTAGTTCGTGAATGTAAAATAGGATTCTTAGATAAGTTTATAGCACTAGTATTATCACAAAAAATAGTTGTATTTTCAAAATTTAAACCAAAATCTTTTAAGGTTTGTTTCATCCAGATAACTTGTGTACAGGCTAGGCTAGCAGCAATGTATTCGGCTTCAGTAGTTGATAAGGATACACAGTTTTGTTTCTTACTGAACCATGATGCAAGAGAGTGCCCTAGCATATGACATGTTCCACTAGTGCTTTTTCTGTCAGATTTACTTCCAGCAAAGTCAGCATCGCTGTATGAGATTAAATCAAATGTAGAGGATTTTGAATAGAATAATCCAAAATCAACTGTGTCTTTTAAATATCTCATTATTCTTTTTACAGCCTTAAGATGTGATTCTTTTGGATTTGACTGAAATCTAGCACACAAGCAAACACTGAACATAATATCTGGACGGCTAGCAGTTAAATAGAGAAGTGATCCTATCATACCTCGGTATACCTTTGTATCAATAGACTTACCATCTTCATCTTTGTCCAAAACAGTAGTAGTGCTCATAGGAGTAGATTTTGAAGAATTTGAGTTCATGTTGAACCTCTTCAGAAGTTCACGAGCATACTTAGATTGATTGATGAAAACTCCATCCTTGGTTTGCTTAATATGCAGTCCAAGAAAGTAGGTGAGTTCTCCCATCATACTCATTTCAAATTCTTTCTGCATGGACTTAGAAAATTCTTCACAAAGAGTGCTGTTAGAAGATTCAAAGATGATATCGTCCACATATATTTGAACAATTAGGGTATGATTATTCACTGTTTTTACAAATAATGTAGAGTCTGCTTTGCCTACAGAAAAACCGGTTTTTAACAAAAAGGTTTTAAGTCTATCATACCAAGCACGAGGTGCTTGTTTTAAACCATACAAAGCACGTTTGAGTTTGAAAACATGATCTGGATATTGTTCATTTTCAAATCCTAGAGGTTGTTTTACATAAACTTCTTCATTTATAAAACCATTTAGAAAAGCACTTTTAACATCCATTTGATATAGTTTAAAATCCATATAGCTTGCATATGCTAAAAACATCCTAATAGATTCAAGTCTAGCAACAAGAGCAAAAGTTTCATCAAAATCAATACCTTCCTCCTGGTTGTATCCTTGAGCTACTAGTCTTGCTTTGTTTTTTATAACATTACCTATTTCATCTAGCTTGTTTCTGAAGATCCATCTTGTCCCAATGATTGAATGATCTTTTGGTCTTGGTACAAGATCACAAACTTCATTCCTTTGGAATTGATTCAGTTCTTTAGTCATGGCTAGCATCCAGAATTCATCGATGATGGCTTCATCAATCTTCTTTGGTTCAAGTTGAGAAATGAATGTCATATTTGCAATTTGTTCTAGCTGAGCTCTAGTCTGAACCCCCTTTGTCAGTTCTCCTAAAATTTGCTTTTGAGGATGATCTTTGATATCGACAAATGTTCTTTGATGATCATCTTCATTAGACTTAGCTGTGTTATCTAAAAATAAATCTGTACTTTCAACATCATCATCGTTAGTTTGCTTATGAACAGATTGATCAATAGATTCACAGAAACTAACATGCAAAGATTCTTCAATAGACTTAGAACACTTATTGAAAACCCTGTATGCTTTACTATGACTTGAATATCCTAAAAATATGCCTTCAATAGATTTAGCATCAAATTTATCTAGGCTATCTTTTGTGTTTAGGATAAAGCATTTACAACCAAAGACTTTGAAATAGTCTATTCTTGGAGTTCTGTCATAGAATAGTTCATAGGGAGTTTTATTTAATAAGGGTCTAATGAGAACTCTATTTGTTATGTAGCATGCAGTATTAACAGCTTCTGCCCAAAAGGATTTAGCAAGATTATTGTGTTGGAGCATAGTTCTAGCAGATTCCTGAAGGGTTCTATTCTTTCTTTCTACTACACCATTTTAAGATGCAACTCTAGGAAAGGCAAAGTTATGAGAAATACCATGCAAGTTACAAAAATTTTCAAAAAGTTCATTTTCAAATTCTCCTCCATGGTCACTACGGATTTTAACAATAGAACACGATTTTTCATTTTGTAATTTTTTACATAAATTTTCAAATTGACAAAACGTGTCACTTTTGTTTTTCAAAAATATCACCCAAGTAAATCTTGAGTAGTCATCTACAATGACAAAAACGTATTTGTTGTGATTATGACTAGCTACCCTAGAAGGACCAAAAAGATCCAGGTGGAGAAGCTCTAAAGATCTTTTGCTTGAAATGATATTTTTTTATTTGAAAGAAGATTTTGACAGTTTTTCTAATTGACATGCATCACAAAAATAATCCTTTTTAAAAGATATTTTGGGTAACCCACGTACTAACTTATCTTTAGCTAATTTAGACATGTATTTAGACTTGACATGACCCATTCTCATGTGTCATAGATGTTGAGAGTCATTATTAGCTATGAGGCAATGTTCTGTGATGTTTTCTAGATATAGTTCATATATATTATTTTTTCTTATACCTTTTAAGATAATATTTTCGTTGGTGTCTGCTATAAGACAAGCATTATGATTAAAGCTAATATTATAACCTGTATCACACATTTGACTAATACTTAGAAGGTTATGTTTTAAGCCTTTAACCAGGAGAACATCTTTGATAAGAGGTTTATCTATATTTCCAATATTACCAATACCTATTATCAAACCTTTGTTGTTATCTCCAAAGGTGACGGTTCCTCCTTTTTTATGAAGAACAGCAAAGAGGTCTGAATGTCCAGTCATGTGTTTTGAACATCCACTGTCTAGAATCCATCTGTTCTTCTTGTTTGGAGCCTGCAAATCATTAAGTAAAATTTCTTTTTGGTACCCAATTGGGTCCCTTTTTGTTAGACCTTGGAACCCATATCCATTTGGATTTGGGTTTGTCTACAACCTTAGAGGAGTTAAAAAAATTAACATTATAATACTCCTTATTTGGTTCAGATGAACTTTTCACAAAAGTGGTCTTTTGATTCATACAAGAAGGCTTGTTGAAATGAGAGTAGCCAATACCATTCTTGTAGAAAGAGACTTTTTGAGAAGATAGGAGTTTATCCAAGTTCTTTTTTCCTTTAGTAAACTTGAAAACCGTTTTCATAAGGTTTTCAGTTTTACTTTTTAATTCTGAAATTTCTACTTGCAGATTTTTAGTCTTGAGGCTAGTAGATAAGATTTCAGAAGTAATAAGAAGATTTTTCTTTTTCAACTCAGAGTTTTCACTGCTGAATTTTTCATTTTTCTGGGAAAACTCTAAATTTTCATATTTTAAAGTTTTATTTTTGAAGCTTAATTTTCTAGATTCTTCAAATAGTTCTTGAAAAGCATCTAGAAGTTCTTCAAAGGAAAAATCAGAAATTTCACTTACAGAGCTTTCGTTTGCCATGAAGCACATGTTTGCAGTTTCGGCTTCATCATTACTTGACTCTTCACTGGTGGATGGTTCTGAGTCATCCCATTGAGCATGCAGAGCTTTTTTCTTGAAGAACCTCTTCTTTGGTTCCTCGATTTTGGACTTTCTTTTGAGAAGTGGACAGTCACGCCTCAAGTGACCTCGCTTATTACACTGATAGCACATGGGATCTTCCTTAGGATCTTTTCTTTCCTTGTGCTTGTTTGGAAGTCGGTTCCTTCTCATGAAGCGCTGGAATTTTCTGGTTAGTAGCGCAATTTCGGATTCTTTATCTGAGTCTTCATTCTCAGATAGAGCTGGGAAAGCTAGAGTTTTCTTTATCGGTTGTTCTTTTTCCCTTCTTTCTTTCATGTGGACTTCATAGGCCATAAGATTGCCTATTAAGTCGTCCAGAGTAAGCTTAGATAAATCTTGAGCTTCTTCAATAGCTGTAGTCTTTTTCTCCCAATCAGTTGTGAGAGATCTCAATATTTTCTTCACCTTTTCTGTCTGGGAATATGTTACACCCAGAGATTTCAGATCGTTGGTGATGTTGGTGAATCTGGTAAACATCTTTGTGATGGGTTCATCTTTGTTCATTTTGAACAACTCATATTTTCTGACAAGAGATGAGATTTTGGCTTCTTTCACTTTGTTTGTTCCTTCATGAATAACCTCTAAAGAATGCTAAATATCATATGCAGATTCACATATAGATATTCTATTGAATTCGTTCTGATCAATGGCACAATATAAGGCATTCATAGCCTTTGCATTTAGGTTTGCCATTTTCTTTTCTTCATCAGACCATAAGTTATAGTCTGCGGATGAAGATGTGTATGGATGCTCAACAATTTTCCATAAAGCAAAATCTATGGATTTGAGAAATATAGCCATTCTACACTTCCAGTATCCATAGTTGGAGCCATTCAAGAAAGGAGGACGAGATGCGTGTTGACCTTCAATATCACGAGTATAGGAGGTAGATGCCATTTGTGCTGGAAGACTTGTTATGTCGAAGCCAGCAAACCTCCTCTGATACCAAATGAAATTCCACTAGAGGGGGGTGAATAGTGAAATATGATAATGATCGATAAAATAAAATAATCAAACAATAAGGCACAACACATAAAACACAGAATTTATACTGGTTCGGTCAATACCCAGACCTACATCCAGTCCCCAAGCAAACCACTTGAGCTTTCCACTATAACATCTGAGTCACCATATAAATAGTACAACACCCTCTTCCTCAGAGGTCTTCTTCTCTCAACAGAGAAGGGGCACACCCTCTTCCACATACGTCTTCTTCTCTCAACAGAGAAGAACAACACCCTCTTTCACAGAGGTCTTCTTCTCTCAACAGAGAAGGGCAACACCCTCTTTCACAGAGGTCTACTTCTTTCAACAAAGAAGAAATACAGTGAATAACAGAGTTACAATACTTCCTATAGAACCTTCAGAATGATATGAATGCACGAATGAAGGATTCTCAGAATGTTTTGTTTGTCACTCAGAGGATACTCTTTGTCAAAGAGCTATACTTGACTTTTTCTCTTTTCTCTTTTCTTTTTCTCTTTCTTTTTCAAGGCTCTCTTTTCAAATAATGAATAGGAATTTTTCTCGTTGTAAGTTCACATGTTCATTCCATGTTGAATAGTTTATTTGAGTGTATTTATATAGCTTTAAAAAGTAGTCGTTACATTTTGAAATCGTAGCCTTTTTTTTTGAGATGTGAAATGTTATGTCATTTCAAAAACATCTTTAGAGAAATTCGAGAAAGCCTTTTTCCATAAAAGTAAAATATAGAGTACACTAGTCGTTGTAATATTTTAGGTAATACATATTTTATGTAAAAAGTCTATTTCTTATAATAGTACATTGAACGTTGGATTGTAGTTTTGTCTTTATTCTAATTAATGATTTGAGGTACATAAGTACTTCTTTACTTTAAATGAGTGTAAGTACAATGAGTGCTTTGAGATATTTATTTGTACATAGTCATGTCAAGTGTTTTCTTTATGTTGTATTTTTCAAAGTCTTCAGAGAGAATGAGGACTACAAGAAAGTCGACATTCTTGAAAAGGATATTTAACAAGGATTTCTTACAGGAGGTATTTAATGCTATACAAAGAGAATGATGACTTCAAGTAAGTCGACATTCTATGGGTTTGTAAAAAGGTAACCAGAGTCATTTCAAAACCTTTATTATATTTGTTTTCTTTGTGTAGCCGATTTTCATGTTTTGTCTTTTTCCTATATTTGAAATCATTTCTTTAAAGATGGTAACTAGAGTCTTTTCAAAACATATTATATTTGTTATGTAGCCGATTTCATGTTTTGTCTTTTTCCTATATTTAAAATCATTTCTTTAAAGAAGGCAACTAGAGTCTTTTCAAAACATATTATATTTGTTTTTCTTTATGTAGTCGATTTCATGTTTTGTCTTTTTCCTACATTTCTTTTCATGTTGTCTTGTATATGATGTAAGGTACAATTATTACATTTTGAAATCATGTCAAAATACCTTTTTCATAAAGGGTTGTAAGAAGGTACAATTATTAGTTTTCAAAAAAGAGCTTTTTGAAACTATCGTATACTTTTATGATATAGCTTTTATGAATGAGTATGTAATATGCAATATGCATGTTCCTGAAGGTTCTGTTACATATGACTCTAAAGAAGAAAAAAAAATCTTCATCTTGAGGTAGCCGATCTCTTCAGTTGATCTTTAGGAATGCATGGCTCATCAAGCTTTTTCTTCAAGGAGTATGATTGCACTAGTTGTACTTGAACAGGAAGTCTCCATCCTTTTTGGGTGAGATATCCTTGCATCAAATACTCGTTAGATTTATGGCAAAACATATTCAGTCATAATATAACATTTTTCAAGAGGACATATTATCATATCATATAAAATCAAATACGACAGTGTATCATATTATGTGACATCAAAACAGAGTTTCTCAACACAGGGGTGCCATTTAAACACGTTATTTTATTTTATTTAGATTTCATATATTATACTTTACTTTGATAACCATTTATTTAAGTGAACCATTGACATGAATTATTTAATTATGGAATGAATGATTTAGAATAGTTTATGGTTTGTTGACGTTGTTTTAAATACATGTAACTCACCTAGAATGTTTAACCATTTTCAAATTATTGTTTATATTGTGAATTTTAAAGTATATGAGATTTTAAAATAAAGGGTTTTATCACTTGGATGTCTTTTCTAAGATTGAGTTTAAGAAAGTTATTAAATGTTGGTGCTTATGCAGGCTAACTCCTTAGAGCTCAATTTGATTAAGGCAATGCCATAGATGAGACCTCATATTTAAAAAAAATTAAAAAAAAAATTACATATTTTTTGGTCAAAATTTTGGGGTGTTACACATTATCCTTACCTACTTTATGTTTTAGCACAAAGGTAAATTCTTATAGGTATTCTACCCACTTGGCCCTTCGTGAGTTCAATTTATGTTGACCATTATTTTAGTGTTTCATGGTCAGTGTGTAAAATGAACTCACCATGAATCAAATAATGGCATCAATACATAAGAGCTCGATTGATAGCAACAAATTCTTTGTCATATATGATATACTTTACTTTGGCATCACTAAGATTTTCACTAAAGTATGCAATAGGTCTTCCTTGTTGACTCAAGACAGCTCCTATGTGTACTCCTGATGCATCATATGATAACTCGAATACAAAGTCAAAACCAAAGAGTGCTAATATTGAAGCAAAACATAACTTAGATTTCAGTGCCTCAAAAGACTTGTTTGCCTGAGGTGTCCACTGGAAAGTCTTACCTTTGATGCAATCAGTGAGGAGTGCAGCTACACTACCGAAATAATGAATGAATCTACGATAAAAAGATGTTAACCCATAATGATGCAGAGCATCCTAAAGATCTGAACCTTGAAGACAAATTGGATCCAAATTCAATTCACCAGACCTGATCCAGGATGCAATATGCTACATATCCAATTGTGCAGGACTATCCGAGTCCAATTGGATCTTTGAGAGAAATCCATTTTGATTATTGTATTCCAATTTCTGAGATTTTGTGTTTACCTTCTTAGAAATTGCATTTTGTAGTGTTTATTTCATTTTGTCAAAGTAAGGAATCATATTAGATATTTTATTTTTTTATTTTTATTTTTAGGTACCGGATTCTACGAATCTGAATAGTTCTAGTGCCATGTAGGATCTTTTTATGGTACTAGAGGGTGTATGGGGTTTAAGGGTTGTGTCACATGGGTGCGGGTGCGGGCGCGGGTGCGGGTGCGGGGATTCGGCACTTCCAAAAAACCCAGGTGCGGGGGCGCGGCAGGGGCAAAAATGTAATATATATATATATATATATATATATATATATATATATATATATATATATATATATATATATATATATATATATATATATATATATATATATATATATATATATATATATATAAAGGGGGTTGGGGGAACAGGCGGGTTTTTTTTCAAATTTTGCAACTGTCAGCTGCTGCAGCCGACAGACAGTTGTTGCAGCTGCCAGCAGCTAACAGACAGCTGCTG
Source organism: Nuphar pumila (assembly GCF_984573655.1). Classification (NCBI taxonomy): domain Eukaryota; kingdom Viridiplantae; phylum Streptophyta; class Magnoliopsida; order Nymphaeales; family Nymphaeaceae; genus Nuphar; species Nuphar pumila. The sequence continues at coordinate 7,219,740 of NC_143257.1, read as the reverse complement.
CAGCTCACAGACAGCAGCTGACAGCTGCTGTCAGCATAATTTTTTTAAAGAAAAATTTCGCAGCCCATTTGGGCAAATTTTTTTAAAAAAAAATCCAACAAAAAAATGGACCTTAATGATCCTGGGTGCGGTCAACGCACCCAGGATCGGGTTGACCGCACCTGGTGCCGCACCCGCGTCGAGTCGCGTCGACGCGGGTGCGGCACCCTGCTAGCCGAATCCCTGTGACATAGTTTAAGGGTAGTTTTTAATTTTTTTAATTTTTTTGTATTTTAATTTTTAATGCATTTTTGCTTGTGAGTTTGAAGCTTTAAACGTTGTTTGGATCTTGCCCAAGATCCAAACTACTATTGGACCCCCCATGTGTGGCACCACCTAGTGTGGACCCCCCATGGGTGGCGCCACCTAGTGTGGACATCCATGTATATTAATTTGAATTCTATTTGACTCAAAGTCAAATAGAGCTGTTGGAAGGGCTTTAATATCTCTTGTGCTATTTTTGGCATAGTCAAGCCTTGAAAGAGCCATTGCTTGGAGAAAGGGATTTCTCTCTTTAATGAGACCCCTTTCCCATATGAGTTAAAGAGGGGAGGTTAACCATGGTTGAGAGGGCTTGCTTTTGATTCCATAAAAAACATCATTTTGAAAGAAGGTGGTTATTTTTGTGTATTTTTATCATTTTTGGCATTCTGGACTATCAGACACAGGCTCAGTATTTGAGTCGTATCTCTCAAAATACAAAGACGATTGATGCAATCTTTGGCTCATTGAAAAGCCAAGACACCAAACTACAACTTTGGTGTTGGACGTTTGACCAAAATCCGTGCCTAAGAGTGGTTAAAATTCTTGGTTGTTCTTGTTGTGTGAGGAAGAGAGAGACACTTGTTTCTGAGGTGTGAGGATTCATTTAGGGGAGAAAGGCTTGTGCACTGGTTCGAGGTTCTCGACGGTGAACATTCATTGGTTGATCTTTCATTGGTGATTTTATTTGCCTTGGTGAAGGCTGTTGAACATCATCTTCGTCGAGCTTGTTGCTGCAAACTAAATAACATCTTTCAACTTGTTGTCTTTGGTTATTTCGTGTATTGCATAGTTGTTGGTCTTCGTATGATAGATTGTTTGTTGAGGTTTATGAGATTATTTCTCAGAATATTAGTGAAATTGTTCTTGTCATTTTGTTATTCCAAATCTCATTTTTGGCTGATGCATGTTTGTGTTTTGATTGAACCTCGTTTTTGCACTCAGGTTTGTCTGACACAGTCCCAGTGTTTGGATTGCATCTCCCTGGTTACTTGGCCAAATCATGTGATCTTTGGCTTGTTGAAAAGCTAAAATCTTACCCTACAACTTTTTTGTTTATGGTTTTCTGTGAATCATCTTTATCTGCCCATAAAAATTATTGGCAAATTTGTTTCAGTCGGACAAGACTCGAGCCTTGTCTTATTGTTTCGTATTTTCAGCATATCTTTTTTAATACTGGATGAAAAATTGTAAATCATATCTTGTTGGAAAGATAACACTCTGATCTACATCTTTCATGTTTATAATGTTTCATGAATCGAATTTGTTGATAGCCTAAAATAGCAGACAATCTCTGCTACAATCTTATTTATTTGAATCTGGAATTGTGTTTTGTTTCCAACAAGTGTCTGATCTTCATGACATATTTTATCCAATCTTGATATTTTAGTGATACAATTAAGTTTTTAAAAAATAGACATCCTGCTTAAGATTATTTTTGTTAAAAAAATTTCCTGAATCAATTTGTTGGTTGCTCAAAAATTGCTTTTGTTAGTTGTATGTTTATTTTCTTGTTCTGCAATTGGAAACCATTAGAACATAAAATACACCAACTTCAAATAGACGTAGAAATCAATTTACTAAATCAAAATTCACAAATTTTAGTTCTCTGAAAAATAGACAAACTAAGCTACAGATTTCCCATTCAAAGTTTTCCCAAACTTCTTCGCCTGAGGGCTCGAAAACCCTCTTAAAGATGGCTGACTGACTATTTTTCAATCAGCCTATCATCGACCAATCCAACTGGTTCAGAGATCCGTTCATAAATCGGATAATCCATATCCAATTTTTGTGATTTTACCTTCATTGGAAACATGTGTCTGTCGCGTATATTTCCTGTGTTTATCATTTCTGACAAAAGAGAAAGTTGTTACCTCAAATCACTCTTTGACTGAGTCATGTTCGGACTCAACTGTCATCCTTTTTAGGTTCCAGGCATGGAAATCTATTTGGATCTCGGATCGTGGATCGGCTCCAGTGTCAACTCTGCCATCATTTTTGGTATCAAGCAAGGTTGTTGGATTTCTTAATCTGACACGTTTCCATAATTCATGATTGTCGTTAGAAATTATTTTTAGGGTGTTGTTTCACCATGGCTGGTCGAATGGGCGGTAGAGGTCGAAACGAATTTAACCCTGAAAATGAAAATTGCGATCTTAGTTATGAAAATCGAGATCTACGACGTCAACTCAAAGAGTCTAATAAGAGAATAGAAGATCTAAATCAAATGATGGAAGATCTTAACAGGAATCGGGAGAGACAATCCGAACACAGTTGGCACAGACCTCGTGGAGGTCGCGAATCGAATGCCTATGATTTTGATAGTGAATTTGAGTCGTATAGGCAGGGTCAAGATAATAGAGATTTTCATCAGTCTTGGAGATCTCATTGGGATTCTGGGTTACAATTTGAAATCCCTGAATTCAAGGGAACAGGAACTCTCGAGGAATTCTTGGGCTGGATTAGCGAAGTTTGAGACATCCTTGAGTTTAAGGAAGTATTTGAAGATCGTCGAATGGGGTTAATCTCTCTAAAGCTTAAGGGTCGAGGTGTAGCTTGGTGGCGCCATCTCAAGCCGACGCGTAGGCACAAGGACGTGCTCTGATTGAGCGATGGGAGCACATGGAGCAAAAATTGTGTGCTCAATTCCTACCTTTAAACTATCATCGAGAGTTATATCAGAAATATCAAAAATTGAGACAATGAACCAAGTTGGTGGATCAGTACACCGAAGAATTTCATGACTTAATTGCGTGAAACGATGTTTGTGAAAGCGAAGAGCAATTGGTGTCAAAGTATATTGAGGGATTGAACTTTCAATTGCAGGATATGCTAAACTTCGTTGAGTGTTGGATTGTGTCTGAGGCTCATCAGAAAGTGTGTCAATGAGAAAGGACTACTCAACAAAAGACTTTGATTAAATCTAGTTAGACGATTAGACCCCCAATGCGAGCCTCTGTAGTCCCAAGTGCTAAAGTTGACCCACCCTACCGACACTTCAATGTTGCTAACCCCTTTAGGGTTGCGAACCAGAATGCCTCGGTAGGAACCCAAGCAAGACCCACTAGTTCTAATGCCCTTATCAAGTGTTATACGTGTGAGAAACCCAGACATAAGTCCACTGAGTGTCGTGGCAAGGCCTTGTTCATTGAGGGATTTCATGAAGAGAAAGATTTCAAATAGGATCCAAAATCTAATCCTGTTTATGATCAAGATAATGAAGATTTTGAAGAAAGAAGTGAAGTGGAGGAGACTCTGGAAGATTTGTTGCCCGATAGAGGAGATGCACTCATCTCAAGAAGAGTGTATTCAGCCTCGCAACAAGAGGCGAATGACAAATGGCTTAAGAAAAACAACTTTGAGTCCACTTGTACTATTGGTGGAAAGGTGTGTGGGTTTATCATCGATTATAGTTGTTGCAAAAATGTTATATCCATCGAAGCCATGATCAAACTGAACCTGAGTTGTAGGACACACCCCCATCCTTACCAGATGTCATGGCTCCAAAAGAGCATTAACGTCCGCGTTGACCGGCAGTGCTTGGTCAAATTTTTCATTGGAAACATATATTTTGATCAAGTGTGGTGCGATGTACTCCCTATGGATGCGAGCCATTTGATTTTGGGTAGACCCTAGCAGTATGATAGAAATGTCATGCATAATGGTAAGACCAACGTTTATTCTTTTACTTTTGAGGGCAGAAAGATAAAGTTGTTTCCCTCGAAAGATCTACCACTGTTATCTTACGCATCATCATCTGTTGTTCAATCCATTGTTACACCTCAATCTTCATCTGTTATCCCTATTTCTCCTCATGCTTTCCTTAAGATTGCAGCATCTCATATAAAAGGGTCTAGTGCATTCATCACCAGACATGAACTTCAGGATCAACAAAATCTAATACTATCATGAAGGAATCTCTAGCAGACCCTTCTTCTGCAATCTGTGGTGATCCAATATTCATCGGAGCCAATGAAGAAAATGAAGAGGAACCCATTATCGATAGAGAGTCTGACAAGTTGTCTGACATTTCTTCACTTTCTGACATAGAATATCGTGAAGAATTGTCTCATCTCATTTTTTACAACCCTTTGTTTGTTGAAAATCACGAAGGTTGTCTATCCTTGTTTGAAGACAAATTCATCTTTGACAATCTGATTTATCAAGATGTTGATGAAAACATTGAAGATGAAGAATCAATTGTCTGTGAGGATGTCGACAATGACCTCACACATGTTTTTAATAATTTCATCTTCGAGAAAAATGTTCAGATTAAAAAGTCCTCTCAAAGTATTAAAAATTCTATTGAAATGTGTGTCAATGAACGCTTAGACATTAAACATTCTCATGTTGAATCGTTTGAAAGTTTAGAGACTCATTCTAGTCTAAAAAATGAGTCAACCACATTAGGTCTAGTTAACATTAAAGCCTCAAATCTTGTTTGTATCCATCAGGGCTTAACTGATCATCTTACCCATACTTCTTTGAATAATCCTCATAGTAAGTTTGATATGTTACTGCATTGTATTGCTTATGAATTACCTTGTGATTCTCAACATCGTAGTGCAAAAATTGAAATTTTGAGGTATATGATACATAATCAATTGTTATATGTTTCTGACCCTCTTTTTGTTACGATCAGTAGAACTCTAATGCAAGGTAAAGTTGTTAAATACAATGTTTTAGATGTGTTTGAGCTTCAATCATATTATTTTGAATTATATTTTTCAAAGAATGTTGATTTGCATTGCCTAAATTAATATTTTCATTCTTATATCTTGTTGACTACCTTGCTTAGTTTATTTCTTATCCCTGTGGACAGATATTGCGCTAATTTTATTTTGAATTTTTTGCAGAGATTATAGAGTTTTACATGAGAAGAACAAGTCTCCGAGGATGAAGCCTTTCGACCCAGAGGGAATGATGCAGAGAATCCTGAAGATCTGAACCTTGAAGACGAATCAGATCCAAATCCATTTCACCAGACCTGATCCAGGATATGATCCATTGCAGATCCAATTGTGTAGAACTATTCAAGTCCCATTGGATCTTTGAGGAAAATCCATTTTGATTATTGTATTCCAATTTCTGAGATTTTGCATTTACCTTCTCAGAAATTTCATTTTGTAGTGTCAGTTTTATTTTGTCAAAGTAAGGAATCATATTAGATATTTTATTTTTTTTATTTTTTTTAGGTGTCGGATTCTACGGATCCGGATAGTTCTAGTGCCATGTAGGATCTTTTTGTTGTACTAGAGGGTGTATGGGGTTTAAGGGTAGTTTTTAATTTTTTTAATTTTTTTGCATTTTAATTTTTAATGCATTTTTGCTTGCGAGTTTGAAGCTTTAAACGTTGTTTGGATCTTGCCCAAGATCCAATCTACTATTGGACCCCCCATGGGTGGCGCCACCTAGTGTGGACATCCATGTCCATTTCAAAGTCAAATAGAGTTGTTGGAAGGGCTTTAATATCTCATGTGCTATTTTTGGCTTAGTCAAGCCTTGGAAGAGCCATTGCTTGGGGAAAGGAATTTCTCTCTTTAATGAGACCCCTTTCCCATATGTGTTAAAGAGGAAAGGTCGACCATGGTGGAGGGGGCTTACTTTTGATTCCAAAAAATTTGTCATTTTGAAAGAAGGTGGTTCTTGTTGTTTGTTTCTGTCATTTTTGGCATTCTGGACTGTCAGACATAGTCTTAGTATTTGGGTTGTATCTCTCAAGATACAAGACCGATTGATGCGATCTTTAGCTCGTTGAAAAGCCAAGACACCAAGCTACAACTTTGGTGTTGGATGTTTGACCGGAATTCATGCTTGAGAGTGGTTAAAATTCCTGGTTCTTATTTCTAAGGTGTGAGGATTCATTTGGGGAAGAAAGGCTTGTGTGTCAGTTCGAGGTTCTCATCGGTGAACATTTGTTGCTTGATCTTTCATTGGTTCTTTCGTTTGCCTTGGTGAAGGCTGCTGAACATCATCTTCGTTGAGCTTGTTGTTGCAAACTAGATAACATCTTTCAACTTGTTGTCTTTGGTTATTTCGTGTATTGCATAGTTGCTGGTCTTCGTACGATAGATTCCTTGTTGAGGTTTATGAGATTATTTCCCATAATATTAGTAAAATTTTTCTTGTGATTTTGTTATTCCAAATCTCGTTTTTGGCTTATGCATGTTTATGTTTTGATTAAACCTTGTTTCTGCGAAAGAAACTCATTTCTGCACTCGGGTTTGTCTGACATAGTCCCAGTGTTTGGGCCGTATCTCCCTAGATACTTGGCCAAATCATGTGATCTTTAGCTTGTTGAAAAGCTAAGATCTTATCCTACAACTTTTCTGTTTATTCTTTTTTGTGAATCATCCTTATTTGCCTATAAAAATTACTAGAAAATCCCTATCAGTCAACAAGACTCAAGTCTTGTCCTGTGCAACATATCTTTGTTATTGTTCTGTATTTTCAGCATATATTTTTTATTACCGGATGAAAATTTGCAAATCATATCTTGTTCGAAAGATAACACTCTGATCTACATCTTTCATGTTTATGATGTTTCCTGAATTGAATCCATTGATAGCCTAAAATAGTTGACAATCTCTGCTACAATCTTGTTTATTTGAATCTGAAATTGTGTTTTGTTTGCAACAAGTGTCTGATCTTCATGAAATATTTTATCCAATCTTGCTTATTTTGGTGATCCGATTGAGTTTCTGAAAAATAGACATCCTGCTTAAGATTATTTCTGTTAAGAATTTTTCCTGAATCGATCTGTTGGTTGCTCAAAAATCGCTTTTGTTAGTTGTATGTTTATTTTCTTGTTCTGCATTTGGAAACCATTAGAACAGAAAATACACCAACTTCAAATAGACGTAGAAATCGATTTACTAAATCAAAAATCACAAATTTTAGTTTTCTGAAAAATAGACAGACTAAGCTACAGATTTCTCGTTCAGAGTTTTCCCAAACTCCTTCGTCTAAGGGCTCAAAAACCCTCTCGAAGATGACTGACTATTTTCCAGTCAGCCTGACATCGACCAGTCCAACTGGTCCAGAGATCCGTTCGTAAATCGGATAATCCATATTCAATTTTTATGATTTTACCTTCATTGAAAACGTGTGTTTGTCGTGCATATTTCCAATGTTTATCATTTCTGGCGAAACAGAGGTCTACTACCTCAAAACACTCTTTGACTGAGTCATGTTCAGACTCAACAGTCATCCTTTTTAGCTTCCGCGCGTAGAGATCCATTTGGATCTAGGATCGTGGAACGGCTCCAGTGTCGACTCCGCCATCACATAAAAACTACGAACAACAGTGATGGAGGTGGGGTAGGTCAATCTCTAATAGATTTGACCTTAGTAGGATCTACAAAAATACCCCTATTGGAAACTATGTATCCTAAAAATAGAATCTCATCTACAAGGAATGAACACTTGTCTCGAGCATAATAAAAAATCTATTTCCAAAGAATGGTAAATTATGCTTGCAAATGTGACAAATGTTTCTGCTCATTTTTGTTATAAATTAGGATGTCATCAAAGTAAACCACGAGAAATTATCCTATGTATGGCTTAGAACCTAATTCATGATACACACAAGTGGATAGTGCGTTAAACAATCCAAATGGCATAATCAATCATTCATACAACATCTCTAGTCTTGAACGCAATCTTTCATTCATCGCCTGATCTAATCCAAACCTAATCTGATGGTAACCACTACGAATATCTAACTTGGAAAGTATGTGGGCTCCAGCCAACTAGTCGAAAAGATCATTCAGCCTAGGGATAGAAAACTTATACTTGACGATGATCGAATTGATGGCTCGACTATCTATGCATATACAACAAGTTTTATTTTTCTTGGGAATTAATAATGTGGAGATGGTGCACAAACTCAAACTTTTCCTAACATGCCCTTTTGGTAATAAATCTCCAACCTAGGCGCATAAATCTATATGATGTTGGACATACTTGTTAAAATGTAGTATATATATGTATATATATATATATATATATATATATATCAAACCCGATAAGGGTATTTATATAATTTCACATATTTTACGCATATTCTCACTTGAGAATATGATTATACATTTTTTCCTTTTTCTTTTGTTGTATTTTTCTTTTTTGTCTTTTTTATTTTTTTTCTTTTGTTTGATGTGACATGAGGGGGCTCTCAATGCACATGTTGGAGCCCCCTCCAACGGTTAGAATTCTAACCGTTGAAGGGGCTTCAACATGTGTATTGGAGCACCCTCGTTGCTCCATAGTCTTATAAATAGGGGTGATCTCCTTTAGGTTTCTCTATGCTTTTGTAAAGCCCATCTTGAGACCCAATATATTGAAGTTGATATTTTTTATGCTCTTGTGCATTTGTATTTGTGCCTTTGTGCACTTGTGAGAGTTCTCCTTTGTGCCTTTGTGCACACTTCGTGTTTCTAGCATTGTGTTTATACACAAAATCTCTTTTTAGAGAGATTTTCACATGGTATCAGAGCAAGGTCACTTGGAGAAAGAAATTGGTGTGGTTCTTCACAAATATTAAGTGCTTCAAAAAGTGTGCCTTCAACATTTTGGAAACTGGCATGAAGACTTCTCTTCATTCAATATTTTAGAAGGGTTTTTCAACAAGACTTATAAGTCTTGTTGTGGTACGTATTTCTTCTTTCATCTTTCCTCTCGAATGGGTGAAAAAGACTCATTTTTCTCTTGGTTTCAAGCTAGATGGCTTCAATTATGACATGTAGGCTAGAAATATGGAAGCTCACATTAAAGGAAAAGGGCTTTGGGGTTATGTTAAGGCTCGATTCTGGAACCAGAGCCTAAAATCACTTTGGTTGAAAGAGAAGAAATAAAAATTCTTTAGGGAGATGAACGAACCAAGGCGCTTGAAGAATATAGGAAAAAACATGAGTGGGAAACGAAGAACTTCAAAATCTTGCCATGGATGTTCTCCTCCATTGAGACAAGAATCAATGTCAATATTATAAAATTCAAAAAGGCATCTCAAGCATGGAAGTATCTTGAAAAGATCTACACCTCTAGGAACTTGTCCCATAAGTATTATCTCCAAAAGAGGGTGTTAACTCTTCTCCAAGGGGAAATGACTATAAGGAAGTATTTTTGTTGAACTCCCTTCTGTTTGGAACAAGCTTGCTATGCTTGAACCAAAGTGGAGTGGAGAGGCCATAGAACTTCGTCATAAGCAATTATAAGAAGCTTAATTTTTTAATTTTTTGAATGGACTAAGGCCTGAGTTTGAGCAAATTAGATCTTCTCTTCTATCCTCCTTCACATCTCCATCTCTAGAAGACGTTCTTACAAAGTTAAGTAGAGAGGAAACTCGTATGGGCATTAGCAAGCAAAGTCCAAGTGTTCTTGCAATGCCCATAAATCAAGAAGAATGTGATGGGGTGAATGTCGTTTATAGGCCCGAAAACAACTTGAGGACATATAAGCTTCTTCATTTTGAAAATCAAAATCAAGGATCCAATGGAGGACAAGGCGGAAGAAGGGACTATAGCAAAATTGTGTGTCACTTTTGCAAGGAACCAAGACACATCAAACCGGTTTGTCACAAATGAAAGAAATTATTGGCTATGGAAACCACATTCCAACCTCAAAAGGAAGAAAGGATATCTACTTCCACAAATGGAGCTCTCTCTAAATCAAATTATAGAAGCTCTTCAACCTATTATTAAGGGAGCCATTTTTGGTGTCGCCATATTTACTCCTTCCCCTCCAGGTAAAATTTCTTGGCTTCTAGACTCGGGTGCTTCATTTCGTATGTCTCCAAACATTTCTTCTATTTCTGAATATTCTAAAAGTTTGTCACAATCTTTTGTTTCAACTGCAGATGGCACTTCTCTTGAAATTAAGAAGATTGGAAACTTTGAAACTCAAAATTTCTTTATTCCCAAAATTAGATTTATACCTAAATTGAATTTGAACTTATTTTTTGTCTCTCAACTCTCGAACCTTGGATGTGACATTCAATTTTCATCTAATAAATGTTTAATATAGGATCACCGGTCCGGAAAGTTGATTGGGGAAGGCTCTAAGAAGAGAGACTTGTACTATGTGGATTCTCTTTAAATCCCTAAAATCCCTTTTTGTAATGTAGCCCAACATAAAGACATAAATGTTTGGCACAAAAGACTTGGTCATCCTAACATCACCAAGTTATCCTATTTGCATTTTATTAAAAATCTTTGTAAAAGTACTTTCTCCTGTAATGATTGTATTCTTGAAAAAATGAGCAGTATGCCTTTTGAACAAAGATCTATGTTTACTACAAAACCTTTTTTAAATTGTTCATTCGGATGTTTGGGGGCCGACACCCATCATATCCAAGGGAGGTTTTGCCTTTTATGTGATTTTTGTGAATGATTTTTCTCGATATTGTTGGATATATTTTCTTAAACATAAGCATGAAGTGTTTTCATGTTTTAAATGATATCATATGATAATTAAGAATTAATTTAATAGTAATTTGAAGATATTTAAGATCGATTCCGGAGGCAAATATCTTTTTAGTAATTTTAAAAAATATCTTCAAGACTATGGTATTGTCCATCAAAGATCGTGTCCTAAGACCCCACAAAAAAATGGGTTAGCTGAAAGGAAGCATAGGCATATCATTGAAACGACTAGAACCTTTCTTATTTTCCAAAGTATTCCAAAAAAAATTTGGGCTGAAGCAGCTCTTGCTTCAGTTTATCTTATTAATCGTCTTCCATCCAAAAATTTAGATAAAATTTCTCCTTTTGAAACTCTAAATAAAAAAGAGCCCGATTATAATAGATTGAGAGTTTTTTATTGTAAGTGTTTTGTCCTTATAGATAAAAATAATAAACTCTCACCAAAAGCCATTCTTTGTGCTTTTCAAGGTTACTCCAAAACCAAAAAAGGGTTTTGATGTTATGATACTAAAAATGATAAGTTATATGTCTCAAGGAATTTAACTTTTTTGGAAAATGATAGTGGTTTTGAAAAGAATGAATCTCACTTAGAAAATGTCAATTATTCATTTCTTTTTTATCTATTATCTAAAGATGATGATATCTCTAGTGATGATGAACCAACATATAACAGTGACAATGAAGTGGTTGAAATCAATAACTCTAACCCTACTACCTCTTAAGAAGAAAATATAACTAGAGATCCTATCACCTATACTCATACAGATAGATACACCTTTAGAAGTGTTATTGAGCAATATAGTGAACCTAGCGAATCTATCTCCACACATGATTCAAATCCTACAAAAATCGAAAGAACTAGAAGAACTTCCTCTAGATTTGTATCTTTTGATTCTTTCTCTCCTAAATATCGGGCTTACTTAAGTGTCATTCACTCATATTTTAAACCGAAAAATTTTGAAGATGCCAAACGATGTGTTGAATGGAAAGAAGCCATGGAAAGTGAACTCAAAGTGCTTAGGAAAGCCAACGCTTGGGAATTTCAAACGCTTCCCAGTGGAAAGAAAACTATAAGATGTTGATGGGTGTTCAAAGTCAAAACCAAAAGTGATGGATCTCTTAAGAGGTATAAAGCTCGTCTAATAGCTAAAGGGTATAGTCAAGAATACGGGATTGACTATGAAGAGTTATTTGTCCCAGTAGCTTGTATGGTTACTGTCAGATATCTCATCACCATTGCTTCCATTAGAAAATATAATATTTACCAAATGAATGTCAAAAATGTCTTTCTAAATGGTGATTTTAATGAAGAACTCTACATGGATGCTCTACTTGGTATAAAAGTTCCTAAAAATAAAGTCATTCATCTTCGTAAAGCGCTTTATGGCTTGAAACAAGCTCCCAAGGCTTGGCACGATAGGTTTAACAATGTAATGATTGAAAATGGTTTCACTTCATGCTATACTGACACTGCATTTTTTGTTAAGAAATGTGATGCAGGGATTGTTATATTATTATTATATATTGATGATAATGTTAATAATAGATGATGATGTCAAAGGAATCAAGAATATTAAATTTATCTTGACCTCATGATTTGAAATGTCAGACTTACGATTTCTGACATATTTTTGGGGAATTGAGGTTGTCTATTCTCACAGAGGCTATTTTTTGTCTCAAACTAAACTTGCTTATGAGATTATTGTCAGATCAAGACTCACAGATGATAATGTCTGTGAAACTCCTGAAATAGTAGGTTCACAGATGAAGATTGATGATGGGATTATCCTAAAAGATCTCACACCTTACCGGCAACTGGTTGGATCGTTAACGTATCTCAGCATTATGAGGCCTGATATTTCTTATGCACTATATGCTGCTAGTCAGTTTCAACATGCACCTACTACAGTTCATATGAGTGTCATTCTCTGCATCATCAGATACATAAAGGGTACAGTAAACAAGGGGGTATTTCTATCTTCTTCTTTTGAATTTAATTTAATTGCTTATACTGACTCTGATTGGAGAGGTGATCCAAATAGCTGTCACTCCACCACTGGTTTTTATATTTTTTTAGGGAAATCATTAATTTCTTGGAGATGCAAGAAGCAACAGAAAGTATCACTTTCATCCACTGAAGCTGAGTATAGAGTCATGACATCTACCACCATGGAGATTGTTTGGATTCGCAGCTTATTGGAAAATATGAATATTCAAGTTCTAGGGCCCACAAAATTATGTTATGATAATAAAAGTGCAATCTACATTGTCAAAAATCACACATTTCATGAGTGCACGAAGCATATCGAAATGGACTGCCACCATGTTTGTGAAGAATATTTAAGAAGAACCAATGACTTTCCTTATGTTACATCGGAATATCAACTGGCAGACTTCTTCACCAAGGCGTTGTGCTCTCCAAGATTTAACTTCCTTCTTGGCAAACTTTTGGTTGTAACACCCTAAGTTTGAGGGGGGTGTTAAAATGTAGTGTGTGTATATATATATATATATATCAAGCCCGATAAGGGTATTTATGTAATTTCACATATTTTATGCATATTCTCACTTGAGGATATGATTGTATATTTTTTCCTTTTTCTTTTGTTGTATTTTTTTTTTTTGCCTTTTTTATTTTTTTTTCTTTTGTTTGATCTGACATGAGGGGACTCTCAATGCACATGTTGAAGCCCCCTCCAACTATTAGAATTCTAACCGTTGGAGGGGCTCCAACATGTGTATTGGAGCACCCCCATTGCTCCATAGTCTTATAAATAGGGGTGATCCCCTTTAGGTTTCTCTATGCTTTTGTAAAGCCACTCTTGGGACCCAATATATTGAAGTTGATATTTTTTATACTCGTGTGCATTTGTATCAGTGCCTTTGTGCACTTGTGAGAGTTCTCCTTTGTTCATTTGTGCACACTTTGTGTTTCTAGCATTGTGTTTATACACAAAATCTCTTTTTAGAGAGATTTTCACAATACTATAGCGGGGATGATCATGGGGGCAACTCCTCGAGAAATAGGTCACTAAACTGAACTATAAGGGGTTGGACCCGAGGATCTATGACACACTACTTAGGTGTGGGGTCAGATGTTAAAATAAGGTAACAAATGGTAAACCCAGACAATGATGATCTAAGCTCGTGTCTAGCTAGCAAAGTAGTAGAGGTTCAAATGGACTAGGCTTGGGTGAGGATGTAGGTAGATCTTTAGAAGCTAATGTGATATGTTTTCCCTTAAAGAAGAATGAATACGTATTAGTTCAACCATAGTGAATAATGGACCTATCATTTTGCCATGATCTACCTAAAATGAGATGACTAACATCCATCGGGAGCACATCATACCATACTTGGTGAAGATAAGTATTGCCTAGAAAGAAATTGACTAAGCACTACCTATTGACCTTTACATATATGATCTTCTGCAACCAAGACATCTAATATGGCCTCGGGTGCTTGCGAATTTCTAACTTGAGCTTGTTCACAACCTCAACAAAAATCACATTCTCACAACATCTGGAATTGATAACGAATCAACAAACCTTGCCTCCAATCGTGCAAGTGGAATGGAAGATGTTGGTTCTCAACCAACTATCACCTAAATCTTGCTTGGGGGCCAAGCAAATTTGTTGTTTCTTCCTCACACTCATCTTCGATCTCGACATCATAGATGGGTTCACACTCGAACTCTAGACTAGGATTCTCATGAACTTCATCGGTGAAGAGTGCTTTGGATCAACACTTAGATGCCTTATGACCTAAACCACCACAAGTGTAGCATTTGAAGGTGTTACTCATTCTTATTGGATGAGGTTGAGGGGTGGGGTTGGATGGGGGTTTGTTCTGGCCAAGTCCATGAATAGGTCATCCCGATGGTGCAGACTTGTTCTGCGGTAGAGGTGGGGCTCTCATAGGAGCCTTGGCAGGAAGAACTGTCCTACTGGTGGCCCAACGATAAAGCATCATCTCCCAATGTTTGGCACATTGATATGCCCGAGATACAGTCCAACAGTTAACAAAGTTTGACATGTCTTGTGTCTGAAAACCCAATGCCCTAATGTATTTGGAGATGAGTTACTCCTTGTCTTCCATGAGTTGGTTTCGCACAAAGAGTTCATGGAACTCGTCGACATTCAACATTGCGATTATATTGCTTGAGATTCTGGTATCTCTGGTACAACTCATGATGGTAGTTATGGGGCAAAAATTGGGTCTAAAACTTACGCTCCATAATGGGGGCCTTACCCTGGTTTTGTCAAGTTTGTTAAACCTAACGCCACCATGTTGTTGTCCTGCCCTTGAGGTGAATGGCAGTGAGCCCTACCCTCTTATGATTTGGGACTTCTTTAAAGTCTATGATCTCATTGACATTGCTCAGCCAGTCAACGACATCTTTTAAAGTACAGGCTTCGAAGAATTCGAGAATTTCAAACTTGATTCTTGCAACCCAGTTGTTTGAGCGGTTTGGACTACGTGTTCTATGAGAGGATGATGCAAAACTAGAGGAAAAACACTCTTACACTTCTTCACGATCATGATTTTGACCCATTTGCAGCTTTGTGATTTGTTGTTCCATTGTTTCCATTGAATGACGTTCAACCGATGAAGTTCCTCGCCTTGCTCCATGTGGCCCTTGACCATGCCTTCCTCGAGGCTTACTTAAGTTGGATCGTGTCTAATTGAGAAACTTGGTAAGTTGATCTCTAATACCAACCTATGGCGTATCTTACGAGGTACGTCTTATGGACGGGTCTCCTAGAAAAAGGATTAGGTGCGGAAAGGATGTAGTAGCCTAATATATATATATATATATATATATATATATATATATATATATATTAAAATACTTAAGTACAACAATATTTTTGAAATTCTTGCCTGCTAACCAATTGAATATTCAATAGTACTTTGATTATGCAAGTTTGGTCCGGTGATACCTAAATTTAGAAAATGCAGCAATAACCAAGTTCAATAAATCTGAAATTTTAACAACATCAACAAGTGATTCAAATTAACCAGAAAGGGTCGTTAGAGTCCGCTGAGTTACCAAACCAGATCCAAACTGAACCAGATTTATTTCAGCAAATGAAGTTCAGTCAGTGATTTTTTTTGTTGCACATCAAATAATTCCCAGATAACAGAACTGACATTAATGCCCAGTTATCGAATATTCAGGAGTTATGAAGGAAAATAAGATTGAAAATACAAGAATATTATTGTATTATTGAATACTATCGAATTGCTAATTAGCTGGATACAATGGATATATATAATACACGCAACTTAGAAAGAAAGAAAAACATTTACAACAACTCATCATTATCTTTCTAGAATGTTGATAATAAAGATAACCATATTATCTTTTCATTTGTTCCTTGATAATGTTATCTCATTTTATCCTTGATGATGTCACAATAAGGATAACCATATCATCTTTTCATTTGTTCCTTGATAACATTATCTCATTTGATCCTTGATGATGTCACATTTGATTATGTATCTATCTACACATTTGATCATGTATCATAAAATCCTTTACTCTTCCTCATGTTAGAGTGTGCGGATTGAGAACGCCCAACTTGGTTTTGAGACGAGATAAATGATTGATGCCGAGCAGCTTGGTGAAAAGATCTGCATATTGAGAATGTGTGGGAATAAATCATGTTTGAATGAGACCACTTTGAATTTTCTCTCGCACGAGGTGGCAATCAATCTCGATATGTTTAGTGCGCTCGTGATAAACTGGATTTGTGGCAATGTGAAGGGTTGCTTGGTTATCATAATGCAGTGTCATGGGTTGAGAATGATTAATATTGAAGTCCATTAGTAGGTACTTGATCCATGTGAGTTCGCAACATGTTAGGGCCATGGATCGATATTCGGCTTCGGCCGATGACAGTGATACAGTGGATTGCTTTTTAGTCTTTCAAGAAATTAGGTTGTCTTCGATCATGATGCAATAACCAGATGTAGATCGATGAGTCATTGGGCAGGAGGCCCAGTCTGAATCACAATAACCAACCACTTGAATCTTATTAGTAGACGACATTAGAATTCCTTATCTTGGGGAACTTTTGATATATCGAAGGACCCGCATGGTAGCATCCATATGAGGCTATCGCGGCTGACTACTAAACTAACTTAGAATATTGACCGCAAAAACAATATCGGGTCGGGTTATAGTAAGGTATAACAACTGACCGACTACGCGCCAATACAGCCCTGGATCCTCCAACAAAACTTCATCTTCATTATTGAGTTTGATATATGGTTCCATGGAAAATTGACTTGGCTTGGCTCCAAGGAAACCCATGTCCAGAATATCAAGAGCATATTTTCATTGAGATAAGAAAATATCATTTTTAGATCTTGCAACTTCAATGTCAAGGAAATACTTTAGTCGTCCAATGTCCTTCAATCATAATTGTTGATTGATGCGAAATTTAAGTTGCTCAATGTATGTAATATTATCTCCTGCAATGATAATATCATCCACATAAACTAGAACAAAGATGTGTGTCTCATTAGTAGCCCTAAAAAAAAGAATAATCAACTTTAGATTGATCGAAACCTTCTTGAAGTAGATAGTGTGAGAGCTTGGCAAACCAGTTTCTAGAGGATTGTTTGAATCCGTATAGTGATTTATGCAACTTGCAAACCTTACGCTCTCCCTGAACAGAAAAACCTGGTGGCAAGTCCATATATACATCTTCATCAAGGTCCCAGTAGAGAAAGGCATTATTAACATCTATTTGATAAATATGATAATTATTTATTGTTGCAATAGTTATCAAGCATCGCAGTGGCGACAGAGACAAAAGTCTCATTATAATTCAATCCTTCAATTTGGGTATAGCTCTTGGCCACTAGTCGAGCTTTATACCTTTTAATGGAGCCATCAGAATGATATTTAATTTTGTACACCCACTTGCATCTAACTGGGTGTTTGTCAACGAGTAAATCCATAATCGACCAAGTGTGATTATCTTTCAATGCCCTAATCTCTACAGTCATAGCATCACACTAATACTGGAACTTCATGGCATGAGAAAATATTTTGGGTTCTGTGTGTTGAGAAATGGCACTTAAGAAAACATGGTGTCCTTTGAAAAAATGATCATATTGTATGACTTTGGACCTATGTCACATGGGTGCGGGTGCGGGGATGCGGCACTTCTAAAAATCCTGGGTGCGGGGGTGCGGCAGGGGCAAAAATGTAAATATATATAGAAGGGGGTCGGGGGGTCCCCCCGCCGCGAGTCCCTTTCCAAACTAGAGAAACTTTTTTCGTAGAGAGTTTTTCTAAAAATAAGTTTTTTGATAAGAAATATTCCTCAACAAGAGTGGAGAGGAATGTTTTCTAACGAAAGAATTTATTTTTACGCTCTCCACCACCACCCTCTTCTTCCACTCTCTCATTTTTTTCACATTTTCCCACTCCAGATAATACAAAAATTTTAAAATGCACAGAGGATGAAGAAATGAGCCCATTAAAAAAATTGACGCTAATATCAAAATTAGGGTTCCAAGGATAGTGCAATCGAATTAGATCCAATCAGACGTCTATTTGCACCCAATGTGTTGTCTCAGAAACGGATCTCAAACTAAATCCAAATATGAAATCTTATCATATTCGAACAAATGTATTCACATTTCACACCTTATTTTGGACTTCATTTCATCAGACATTTACATAAATGTTGGCTTAATCTAATCCATTTATAATCCCTACATGACTGCATCTGCATAAAAAATGACTGACTCCAAGCAATCTTACCGGATCTAGTATCATTGTAGAAAATAAGATCCAGACACAACCCTACTGCATCTGCATAAAAAATGACTGACTCCAAGCAATCTTACCGGATCTAGTATCATTGTAGAAAATACAGATCCAGACACAACCCTACTTTATTGGACCTCATTTATATCTGGATCAGATCCATAATCCGATCTGCATCGGACCCGTTTGCGCCCCTCGTGAATATATGCCCCCACTGGTCCAGAAGCTTCACCTCATTCATTTCTGGAAGAAGCTAAAAGGCTAAAACCCTTAACCCTCTCTCTCTCTCACTCGTCTTCATTGGATCAAAAGAGAGAATCCCTAACCCTAACCTCAACCCCTTTCTCTATGGTTTTCCTTCTCCTCCATGTGAGTTGAACCAGAGGAGAATCCTTAACCCTTTCCCTGGGAGACACGTTCATTTGCATTGAGAGAGAAGTTAAGCCCTAATTCCTATCTGTAAGGAGGAGGAAGAGAGATGGCTCTAGCTTTCGACGAGTTTGGGAGGCCGTCCTTGATCATCAAAGTCCAGGATTGGAAGAACCGGTTGAGGGGCCTCGAGGCTCAGAAGGCAAACATTGTTGCAGGCAAGGCGGTCGCCCACATCCTCTGGATGTCGCTCGGCTCCAAGGGGATGGACAAAATGCTCCAGTCCCCCAAAGGAGACGTTACCATCAGTAATGCTTCCCTCCCTCTTTCATGTCTCCTTTTATAAAAAAAAATCCAAAAAAATGGACCGAAATGACCCTGGGTGTGGTCAACGCACCCAGGGTCGGGTTGACCGCACCCGGTGCCGCACCCGCACCCGTGTTGAGTCGCGTCGATGCGGGTGTGGCACCCTGCTAGCCGAAAACCTGTGACATACCTTTGGACAACTCATGATTCATGTTGTGGACCTCCTCTCTCGTGTCGGTCGATTGGAGTATAGGAGCAACTGTATAACAACTGTAGTCTTTGAGACGCAGTGGCGGTTGACGGTTTCTTTCAGATCTTCGGAGATGAACTTGAGTCGATTCAATGGCCCTATGATTGAAAGATTTAGAATTTGGGTCAAAGTGAATGGGGTTAGAGATCTCATTGACTAGACTGTCATTAGGTTCTTGAATCTCATAAGACTGAGGCTCAAATATGAAAATGAGCAAGATACGCCCCTCTCCTTCATCTGAAGTGTTGTGATCTTGAAAGGAAAACATGTTTTCATAAAACTTTACATCACGACTTATAATTTTTTTTTTGTTTCAAGATTATACACATGATATCTTGCTTGACCATATGAATATCCTATAAAAACTCCTTTGCATGCATGATTATCAAACTTATGGGAGTGATGTATGTTGTGAGTGTTAGAATTTCCACTGAATCTTGTACTGAGAAAGGAGAGAGAGAGAAATGAAGAAGAGAATGCAAGAGGGGTCTACGACTGTCACGATTTCTGTGTTAAAGAAATCGTGATCTAAACTTCATATTTGTATTTGAATGTACAGCATGGGTCTGGATCTATTATAATATCCAGGCCCAAAAGAAAAAAAAACAAAAATAACATACATACAATAGGTGGATGTGGGTCGGGTCTCGGGCCTTGATATCCAGACCCGAGATTCGTACACCTAAAACACCTTTTTCACCCCCCCCCCCCTCAAGTTGATCATGGTTTTGAACCATGAACAACTTGTCTTTAAGCATTCAAAAACGATCTTTTGTCAGGCCCTTTGTGAATATGTCTGCAACTTGTCTTTCAGTGTTGACAAACTCAGGCTCAATCCCTTTTTCTTAAACTTTTTGTCTGACAAAATGTTGGTCAATCTCAATATGCTTAGCACGACTGTGGTGAACTGGATTGAATGACATGTTGAGAGCACTTTGATTATCACACAGCAAGATAGAGCGAGAAATCATTTCTCCTACTTCAGTTAGGAGATGTCTGACCCACGTGGCTTCGGCAGTAGCTGCAGCCATAGATTTATACTCTGCCTCAGTGCTTGATCTAGCAACAGCCTTTTGTTTTCTACTACTCCAAGAGACTAAATTCCTTCCAATAAAGACACAATATCCCAATGTAGATCTTCGTTCATCGGAATCCCCTGCCCAGTCTGCATCACAGTATACAGTAAGTTCACGCTCATTCTTGCCCAACGACTGCGGTGAATATATCAATCCATCCCCAACGGTCCCTTTCAGATATCTAAGTATCTTAACCGCTTTCATATGTCTAGTATGTGGTGCATGCATAAACTGAGACACTTGATTGACTGAATAAACAATATCAGGTCGAGTGAATGTGAGATACTGCAACATTCCTATTAGACTGTGATACCTGGTGGGATCGTCACACAGATCTCCATCATAAGCACTAAGTTTTTGGTGAAGCACACTTGAAGTTCTTAGAGGTTTGCAGTCTTTCATGACTGCCTTGCTGAGAACATCCGCAGTATACTTGTGTTGAGTAAGTGTTAAGCCATGAGACTGGTTATCAACTTCTACACCAAGGAAATAATGCAGGACACCAAGATCTTTCATTTTGAACCTCTGACCTAGTAAGTTTTTCACTTCTTTGATGTGAGCTTCAGAGTTTCCTGTGATGACAATATCATCAGCATAAATTAATAGTAGAGTGGTCACATCCTGACTTCTTAAAATAAATAGTGAGTGGTCCAATACGGAACGAGAAAATCCATGTTTTTGAATCTCAAGCGAGAAGCTATCAAACCAAGAGCGAGATGCTTGCTTTAGACCATAAATAGCTCTCTTTAGCCTGCACACATGGGTTTTGCAATTTTGTTCTTAATATCCAGGGGTTGTTCCATATAGACTTCCTCCTTAAAATCCCCATGCAAGAATGCATTTTTCACATCAAGCTGACTCAACTTCCATCCATGTTCAACAGCCAAGGAGAGAATAATTCAAATTGTTCTCATTCTCACCACCGGACTGAAGATCTCATCATAGTCTTGCCCTACTTCTTGAGTGAACCCTTTTGCCACAAGTCTTGCCTTGTATCGTTCAATGGTTCCATCTGGCTTATACTTTATTTTGTAGACCCATTTGCATCCGACAACATTTTTGTCAGGTGGTCTGAGAACAACTTCCCAGGTTCCATATTCATGCAATGCCTGCATTTCATCATTCATGGCTTCTACCCATTTGGTAGAAGTGGTTGCCTGATAATACATAATGGGTTCATCCTCCTTATTGAGTGCAGTTAAAAATAGCTGAAAAGCCAAGGAGAAGTTGTTATAGCTGACCCACCTGTCAATAGGATGTCGTATGCGATTTGATTTTCTGACCTCAAGAGTATGAGAGGGAGTAGGATCGGTGACTGAGGCATGATCTGGATGATTTGATGCTTTCGGTCTCTGTCTAGAATAGGAAATGCCTTTGTATCTGCCTGGTACGAATGATGGTGCTTCCTCCTCATTTTGTGGTCCCGATGTCCCAGTGTTCTTAAACATCTCTTCTTCTCGCTGCACACAATCTGGAGAACATGCTTCATTGGAACTAGCAAAAAGTTCTGAACTCAACCAAGGATAATAAACTTCAGTTGTGTTAGGGAACATATCCATTGTGTCGGTACCATGATAAAAAAAAATCATCAAAGACAACATTTCTTGAGATTCTGATGCGCTTATTGGTTGGATCATAACACTTATATCCTTTGTAGTCATCTGTGTATCCCACAAACCTACACTTCTAAGCCTTGTCCTGAAACTTGTTTCTCAGAGACTGATCAATATGCACATAACAAACACATCCGAAGACACACAGATCGTGGTAACTAGGGTGAGCTCCAAAAAGACAGTAATAAGGGAACTTATTTTTCAGAACAACCATAGGCATTCTATTTATCACATGTACGGCAGAATGAAAAGCTTTTGTCCATAGGTTGATGGGAAGGTTACTGTCATGAAGCATACTCATGGCACTTTCAACAATGTGCCTATGTTTTCGCCCAGTAATGCCATTTTGTTGTGGGGTGTGTGGACAAGACACCCTTCTTCCTATTCTGTTATTTTAAAGAAAAGAAATAAAATCATGAGATGAGAACTCCCCACCTCCATCACATTGGAAAAATTGGATGAACTCAGAAAATTGATTTTTAACCAAGGAAAGAAAATTTTGAAACAAAGAAAAGACTTCCAACTTATTCTTTATGAAATATATCCAAGTGTATCGAGAATAGTTATCAACAAAGATCAGATAGTATCTGCTCTCGGATCCAGAAACAATTGGGGCAGGTCCCCATACATCGGAACAAATTATCTCAAAAGGTTTTGAAGCTCTCTTATTAATGGAATGAAAAGGCAATAGATGACTTTTACATGAAAGACAACTGGGACACTTCTGACTTCTCTCATCCTCATTAAGACTTTCTTTTGGAATGAGATTATTAGAGACAAGTTTCTCAATAAAATGACTCCCACAATGTCCTAATCGACTATGACATAAGAAAGGCTTATTACATTCAGAAATACTAAAAACATTGGCAGAAGAGGATGAACACGACTCTAATAAAGACTTCGAATCCAGATGAACAGGCCGGACAGAATGACATGGAGCTTCTTCAAAGGCATACATATTGCATCGTCTCTTTCCTTCAGCGAATGTTTCCCTCGTGCGTAGGTCCTTGACCTGCATAGAGAAGGGAGTGAATTCAACTGAAGCATTATTATCATCAATAAGTTTGGAAACAGAGACAATATTTTTCTTGATGTCGGGAGCGTGAAGAACATCAGAAAGTTTAAGAGTGGAATATGACATGGGAATGATAGTTTTTCCAACATGAGAAACAAAATGGTCGGATCCATCTCCAGTGACAATCTTACTTTTTCTAAAATAAGGAATAGGGTTAGAAAGCTTACCTGCATCTCCTGTCACATGAGTCACTGCCCCTGAGTCGACAAACCAAGTGTCTTCATCACTCTGCTTCAATTTTAACTCTGACAAGGCGGATATTAGCAGATTTTTAATCTCTCCACTGTCTCTGATATTTGTGAACTTTCTTTTGGTTTCTGTCTGTGGACCCTTTCCTTTATTTTCTGGATTATGCCAACAATTCACCTTGATATGCCCCCATTTTGTTTCAAAGAAAGCAAGTGGGGATGAAACTTTGTCCCTGCGCATGAGCTAACATATTGGGAGTGGGAAGCAGACCACGTCCTCCGTGTCCACTTTGCCCTTGCCCTCCTCATCCTTGTCGTCTATCATAAGTCACTCCTGTGGCAAAAACTTCTTGGGAATTTGTGTGAATGTGAGTTTCTTCAGAGAAACCCTTTAGAGTCATTTCATACTGAATCAATTTAGTTCGTAGCTCATCAAAGGTAGGAAGGACAGGGAGGCACAATAGTGAAGTGACTATCATATTGTAGTCAGATCCCAATCCACTCAGAGTTTATTGCACCATGTCACTATCACTTACCGCACATCCTATAACTGCAAGCTGGTATGTGATAATCTTTATCTTGTTCAAATATTCCATGATGGTCATGGAATCTTTTCTTATCAACTGAAATTCTCTTTTGAGAAAAACCATCATCGCTTGTGAAACCTGCAAATACGTCTGAACCAGTCGCTCCTAGAGTTGTAGTGTTGTACAATTGTCAGGGATGACAACAAGAACCTCTTGAGACAAGGTTGAAGTGATGTATGCAACAACTGATTGAGAGAAATTCTGCATTTTTGACATACACGATCGAACTCACCCCTTTATCATATTTCTCTTCTCTCAGGACAAATTCTAGTCGGACTGGAGTGGTTCCATCCAGGTGACCTAAGAGACCTTGGCTCCTTATAAAAGGAATAATTTGTCTCTTCCAAATTAAGAAGTTTGAGGTATTCAACTTTTCAGAAACGAGTTGGTTGAGAAAACTTGAAGAAAGATTTGACTGAGAGGAATAAGGATCCATTGAGAGTAAAATTCAACAAGAGTGTTCACGAAATGCAAGAATGAGTGCTCATGAAATGCTCAGCGCTCCTTTTTTTTAATAATAAACAGGATATCGCAGGCTGTCAGATTCAGAGAATAGAGCGACTGAACCCTTCTCTCTTTTTTTATGCACTCTAAAAAATGAGATTGGTGTGATGAAAAAGTACCTTCTCACGTTACATATATTTTCAGACAAGTAGAGGAAATGAGAATCAGGAAGAAAATTACACACAAAAATAATAAAAATCATGAGAAAAGCTGGAATATTTGAATATGCAAAAGTAGATGCGTGAAGGAGATTGGGCAAAAGGAAGATCGAACAAATAATATCAACAAAAGGAGATCAAGCAGACAATATCAAATAAAAGACAGATCTGAAATAGGGATCGTGATTGATTTGGTGTTTCACGTGAATCGATTTCAATGATTCACGTGAAATACAGTCACCCCTTTTTACGGTCTGGATTCACGTGAATCTCAGATTCAAGAGAATATCAAGCCCACGTGAGATGTGGGTACACAGAAAAATTTAGAAAAAAGGGGAAGAATGAGAGAAGAAGAAAGGAAATGAAGAAGAGTAGAAAGGGAAGGAACGAAAAACCTCAAATCTTTGATCGTCGCACCTGTCGGAAACCTCTTCAGCCCTTAGATGGATCTCGACTTTGATACCATGTTAGAATTTCCACTGGTACCTATATTGAGAAAGGAGAGAGAGAGAAACGAAGAAGAGAATGCAAGACGGGTATGCGGCTGTCACGATTTCTGTGTTAAAGAAATCGTGACCTAAACTTCATATTTGTATTTGAATGTACAGCATGGGTCTAGATCTATTATAATATCCAGAGCCAAAAGAAAAGAAACAAAAATAACATACATACAATAGGTGGAGGTGGGTGGGATCTCGGGCCTTGATATCCAGATCTGAGATCCGTACACCTAAAACACCTTTTTCAGTGAGCATAGCACAGATATTCGAAAACATGAAAATGGTCATAAACCGGGTTCTTCCCATGAAGTAACTTGTAAGGTATTTTGCCCATTAACGGTTTGGAAGGAATGTGATTAATTATATATGCAGTTGTTAAAACACATTCTCTCCAAAACTTAATGGGTAAAGAGACTTGAAATCTCAAGGCTCTCGCAACATTGAGAAGATCGGTGTGCTTGTGCTCGACCACGCTGTTTTGTTGGAGGGTCGTAACACAACTATTTTGGGGTTCAACACCCTTTTTCTTTAAAAAAAATTTGCTTGTTATTCAAGAAAAATTCAGTTCTATTGTCAGATCTGAGACTCAAAATCTTGTTGTTGAATTGATTTTCAACAATTAAAAAGAAACTTTTGATCTAAACTGTGGCTTCTGATTTGTACCGCATAAAGTGAACCCATGTGGTTGCAGAATAATCGTCCACTATGGTCAAAAAATATTGTGCTCCAGATAACGAGGTAGTTTGATATCCTCTCCATATGTCGTAATGGATTAATTGAGAAGGTTTTGACGAGGAAACCGACCCGCTAGAAAAGGAAAGACGAGTTTGCTTGGCCATATGACAAATATCACAATGATTGTGAGAAGCACAACCACGTAATTCATTATCATTTATAAGGGTTTGCAATCTAGTATTTGAAAGATGCGCAAGTCTTAAGTGTCAGATATTGAAATTAAATGAAGAACTACTCAAGAAAAAAGTATCACTAATCTCAAAAAATATAAAGTCCACCATGTCGCTTACCCACTCAAATCTTTCGCTTTGAGAGATGGTCATAATAAACACAATAATCATGATAAAAGAAAATGTCACATTTTAGATCCTGGATCAATTTACTCACAGAAATAAGATTAAATTTGAATTCTAAGATAAAAAGGGCATTTGAGAGGCTAAATTTTGGTGTCAATCGGACACTACCCATGTGAGTCGCATGTGTAGAAGTTCTGTTTGGTAATCCAATATGAGAAAAAATTGTAGGCTTTAGAAACATTAAATTTAACAAGGAATTAGTAATATGGTATGTCGTGCCTGTGTCTATAATCCAATTTTTGAGCGAAATAGAGCAAACAAAGGAAGCATCGAGATTACATGTTAGGTTGAATGTAGGTGCTGGTTTGAGATTACCTAAATTTATCGCAGCTAATATTTAATCAAGTTGTTTCTAGG
Source organism: Nuphar pumila (assembly GCF_984573655.1). NCBI lineage: Eukaryota > Viridiplantae > Streptophyta > Magnoliopsida > Nymphaeales > Nymphaeaceae > Nuphar > Nuphar pumila. The sequence continues at coordinate 7,193,159 of NC_143257.1, read as the reverse complement.
TAAATCGTTGGGGGCTTTGGACAGACATTGACTTGTCGCATTTGAAAGTCGCAGAATTTGCGCTGGCCTGACTCCATTTATGAGCATTCACGAGGGTACCAGATCAATTCGAAAAATCGTGAAGGTGAAAGCATTTGGCCTTTACATGGCATAGTTTTTTGAAGTGATCGTACTTTGGGCGAACATAATTTTGCTGGTTTTTATTTAGATCTGCATTGGTTTGAGCATTGGACCCGTTTATGATTGCCGCCATCGGTTCTTAATTAGTTGTAACCCTGAGGCCATGTTGTCTCTCTTCGTGCACAAGTAGTGCAAAAGCTTTAGATATAATCGGCAATGATGTCAACATGAGTAGTTGGCTCCTTATGGCACTATAGCTCTCATTCAAACCCATTAAAAATTGCATGTCTTTCTTGGTTTTGTTGTTCATGAATGACCTTCAGTGTTCTGCATGTACATAGCAGAATGGTCATATATGTCGACAACTCATCCCATAGACCTTTCACCTTTGTGTGGTAGGTTGCCACAGAAGTTTGCATCTGTTTGATATTTATGATTTCTTGTTGAATCTGGTATATGCACGAAGCATTCAATTGAGAGAATCGCTTGAGGAGTTCGGTTTATACTTCATCCGCAGTTTCAGCATAGATAACACTTGAGGATAAATCAGGATGCAGTGAGTTGAGTAGCCATGATAGTATCATGTTGTTGCATCATTCCTAGACAGCAATGGATTTTATAAGAGAAAATGATTTTTCGATGAATCCATCTATGAATACAAACTTGTTTTTCGCAAACAGTGACATGATTATGGCATGACACCATCTGGTGTAGTTGTCGTCGGTCAATGGTTATGATACTAGCGCCATGCTAGGGTTGTCTTAATGATAGAGGGAAAATGAGCTCTTCTTCTCTTCAAGATTCTAACTTTGTGTGCTTTCAATTCCGCTATCCATCGTGTTGAGGTGTCACCTACTTGCTCTGATACCACAAAGAAAAATAAGATTGAAAATACAAGAATAATAGTATTGTATTATTGAATACTACCAAATTGCTAATTACCTTGATACAATGGATATATATAGTACACGCAACTTAGAAAGAAAGAAAAACGTTTACAACTCAATAAAGATAACCATATTATCTTTTCATTTGTTCCTTGATAACGTTATCTCATTTGATCCTTGTGATGTCACAATAAGGATAACCATGTTATCTTTTCATTTGTTACTTGATGACGTTATCTCATATGATCCTTGACGATGTCACATTTGATCATGTATCTATCTTCACATTTGATCATGTATCCTAAAATCCTTTTAAGTTATAACATAAGTAAAACTTCTGCTAAACAAGGGACAAATGCACGACAGAAAAAACAGATTCAAGAAATAAATTTTCAATGTTAATCATGAATGGGTTCTACTGCAAAAAAATATTAAACATGAGGATGATTAAGTTTCAACATAACACAACAGTTCAAGCAAACATCGTCATTAACTAATCACAAGAATCAACTTAATTCAATAGCAGAAAACACAATCAACAGGTGACAAACAGGTGCTGAATTAATAAAAAATTTCACAAAGAACAGACACATTCCACAACGGGATTGTAGACAGAACAATGGTTCAGATTTAGCAACTCAAACCAGCTTTAAACAGAAAATTGATGTTAATGCCTTTGAACTCAAACATGATTCCAAATGATTATAAACTAATATGATATTTCAACTTTCATAAAAAGATTAAACAACACTCAATCTGGATTTGACAATATCGATTGTTCATAAAGTTTTTAAAATGTATTTCAACTAAGAACAGAAAAAAATGAAATCAACAAGATAAACAAAATATGCAGGTGGGTTTCTTAGCTCTGGCGGGAAATGTCGTTGGCAGAACTCCTCCCTGGTTCACAGCTTGCGGAAAGGACCTAGATGAGGTCGACTTGTCGGCCGTCACATGCAGCAGCGCCTTCAGGGCAACAACACACGAACAAAGGATCAGTGGGCTGAGAGGAGAAACTATCTCCTTCACTTGATTTCTCAAGGGGGATTTCAAGATTTCAAACAAAGTTCCCTTATTCTTTGGGGCCTTAGGGCTTTAAAGAAATGGGCAGGGGAGATGACTGGAAGAGGGTGGAGGTGGAAGAACAGTAGGGAAGGGGAAAGAAACATTGGAGGAGAAGGAGGAGAGTGGTGGCCATGGGGGGCGGCCCTAGGTCGGCAAAGAAGAAGATAAATGAAAGGGGAAGAAGGGTAGTAGGTGAAATGAGGAGAAAAGGAAAGAGGAGGGGAGGGAGTCGACCTCCCTCTTCTTTTGTTCTTAGCTAGGCCGGGTTTGGATTTGGGATCCGACCCACCTAGCCTTGTTTTGGATTGAGAGCCATCCAAATCACTCGAGCGGGTCTTGAATCTCGTTTCTCTTCACAAAATGGACCCAAAATATAAACTAAGCTTCCTTAGACCCACATACACCCTTCAACGATGCAAATAAATCGTAATGGTTATTGGAACTAATCCTAAATAAAATAAAAATAAAAATGATATTGATTCAAATCTAAAAAATAAATAAATGTCTTGGATATGATCGAGTACGCTCCAGGTGGCTTTTGGGTTACTCATGCTTGGTGTGGGCTTGGTCCTCACACTGGATTTTGATGATACATTTTTCTCGAGTGTCTTCAACAAAGCTATGCGTTGCTCCAAGAGGTAACTTTGTATTTTAAAAATATGTTTTTCATTTGTAATGCAAACTCTTTTTACATGGCAGACATGTGCCACTCCTCCCTCTCAGTCTTTGAAGCATCCATCTTAGTGAGACCTTACACCAAGGATGAGCTCAAGAGTATGGCTTGGGCACCCCCTTCCAGCAAATTCCTTTGGTTGGATGGCTTCCCCATAGAATTTTTTCACTATTTAGGAGGCTTGCGAGGGAGATTTCTATCAATTGTTGCTGGAATTCTACGAGAATGCAAGGCTACTTAGAGAGTTTTGTAGATCATTATTAGTGCTCATTCACAAAGGTGGAGTGGAGGAAATGGGTCATTTTTTACCAATCTCCTTGCTTAGCTGCATGTACAAGGTCATCGTCAAGGCCTTAGCCAAGTGTCTAAAAATGCAGCAGGTTATATGCCCCCCCCCTCCTCCCGAAGACGGCCGTTAGCTACATCACATGTTTAGGGGGCTCAATGAGCACCACATATGTAAACACGTGCAGCTCGTATCCCCATGTTTGTCAGCATCAGTTAGCATCAGAGTCTGGTTCGGTTGCAAAAACTTAAGTACCCTTTCCTCCATTGGTGCCATAAAAACGACGATTCTAGAAAAGGAGCGATTGTAAAGACTTAAGTACCCCAAAGATAGTTATTTAAGACCCAGTCCCTGCACTGCAGGATTATCCGAGAAAAGAATCCCCCCTGAAGAAGGCCATGAACATCAACTCTCTCTCTCTCTCTCTCTCTCTCTCTCTCTCTCTCTCTCTCTCTCTCTCTCTCTCTCTCTCTCTCTCTCTCCTTTCTTTTTCTGCCTTTGTGCACATCCAGACGATCCTACACTACTCCATTAAGCATCAACTGACCTGCACATTGACTGTAGCATGGTTCAACTTGATGAGTTATGGAGTTTGATTCAAAAATTTTTCCCTTACAGAAGGGGGGTCCAGTGGCTCCCCCCGACATGGGTCCAACGGGGGCCACCCCTGACGGGGTCTCTGGGGGGCAGCACCCCCCAGAACAAATTTTTTTGGGGGGCTTGTATAGATTCTTTCTTTTCTTTTCCTCTTGTAACTGTCGAAAAAGAGCAAGAAAGTGTTTTGTTTGATCGTGGCACTTATATGTTTCCTTCGATTGTTTCTTGCTCGAGGTTTTTGTAACATCCTTTCCCGCGTTTTTTTGTTTTTTTTTTTTTGCTATGCGATTTTCATAAATTGCTACTCGATTTAGGGATTTTTCATTTTTTTTCACTACGTGATTTTCGTAAATCGCTACTCAATTTAGCGATTTGCCATTTTTTTCGCTACGCGATTTTTGTAAATCGCAAAATCGAGTAGCGATTTACGAAAATCGCATAGCGATTTGCCTTTTTTTTTTGCTATGCGGTTTTCATGAATCGCTACTCGATTTTATGATTTGCCATTTTCTTTTGCACTACGCGATTTTCATAAATCACTAATATGTGTAAATCGTAAATCGCAATGTCGAACACCTCCCCCTTGAGCACGATCTTCATCGTGATCAGGTTGTAGTCGCTAGTCATCCTGATGGCAGTCTTGAGGTCTGTGATGGGGAAGTCGGAGAGGAACGTGTCATTTCTGACGCCCGTGTTGAGCAGCGTCAGGGTGGCCTAGAAGGCATAGCCATGATTGAAAGTATTGTCGACGTAGGGGTAGACGGATTGTACTTTGAAAGACTTTGTTGTAGGTGTACTCAAAGAAGATTTCATTGTAGGTGTCCCTCGAAGGCGGCAGAGGGGCCGCCGCAGTCGGTTGCCCGCTAGACGAGGGCAGCATTCTGGCCACTACTAGCAGAAAGAGGATGACGATCACCATCGGATGGCCGGCTCTTTGCCTCTCTTAATTTCTTCTCTAGAGAGAGACAGAGGGTTTTACAGTGTTTCACGGAGAAGGAAGAAGAAGAAGATGACGACAAAAAGTTCAAATGGAAAAGAAAGAGAGAGCGCTTCAGGTTTGTTTCGTTGTTTAGACTTTGAAGAGTCAACATCATCCTCGACTTTCTGGATGAAGAACATTTTTGTCCTTTTTTCGAACCATTGTTTCTCTTTTTTTGAATGGAGAACATTTTTGTTATTTTCTCGAACCATCGTTTCATGGCAAGAAAGGATACTTAAGTCTTTGCAACCTCACCGGACTCTGATGCTAAGTGATAACGACACACGCGGGAATACGATCCTCTTGTGCCTACATACGTGACGCTCATTCGGACCCCCGAACACGCACTGTGACATTCAGTGCGTCTTCGGGGGAGAACACACACCACCCTCTCGTCTGAAAAGGGTGTTACACAAGATAGTTTGCGTGGTGTAATGTGCATTCATCCTGAGAAGACGTATTCATGAATGTGCTTTGCTGACCCAAAAAAGTTCTTCATCACATACACTTATCTAAAGAGGGTGTTTATGCTTAAAGTAGACTTGCAGAAAGCATTTGATTCGGTCAGTTGAGAATACTTATTCGGGTGTTTAACAAAGATGGGGTTGGAGTAAAAATGGGCTTCTTGCATTCAGTGTCTTGTCTCCTCTTCTTCCATGATGGTTTTAGTTAATGGTAAGAGTGGAGCTTTCTTCAACCCTTAGCGCAGACATAAGCAAGGTGACCTAATCTCGCCATTGTTCTTCAATGTTGTTTTGTTGGTTTGTCTTCAATGCTTGATGTTGCCTCCAACAATGCCATTTTTTCTGGAATCCCTATCCCTGGCCTTATCGTTTACTCACTCTCTTCTTATCTTTGGGGTTTTTAGGGATTCTCATTGGCCTAGGGGGGAGAACTGGATCAATAAGTGGGTTGAAGGTTGGGCGGGGTGCACTTTGGCAATCTCGAGAAGGGTGGTTTTAGTCCAACATGTGTTGGTCGCAATCCCAGTATATATGTTGTAGATCTTTAACATGCCAAGAGGCGTTGAAAAGCTTTTCACGAGGATGTTAAACAATTTTATTTGGTGGGATAAGGGGGCCTAGAAACGCCCCCACACCTTGTTTGTTGAAAGATCATTGCGAACCCATTGGTACAAGGTTATTTGGGGTTGAAGGACCTCACTAATTTGAATATAGCCTTTCACTTAAAAGGGCTAAAGTTGTTGTGCAAAGAGGATAAGGATTGGACGAAAGTCATGATGGATGAGTGTGATCATTGCAAAAATTTTCCTCTGGTTTCCTTCTCTTTGCCTTTCTAGCCTCTATTCCCTTTTTTGAAGGGAAAAATAAAAGATAGAAAAGAAGAGAGAAAAGAAAAGAAAGAAGAGAGAGAAACTCTTTTGCAAGGATCTCACTTGACCTTAAATTTTGAAAAGTTGTTTTGAAATTACTCGCCTCCATTTTTAAAAATTTGCTAGAAAATGGAGATACATGATTCGCTCGTTGGTACGAGGTTCGACTGTACCTGGCGCCTTTACAAGGGGTAATCGAACCAAGGATCGAACTTATGCCTTTTGTTTTGCCTAAATATTGTCTAAGAATTTATTCTAAGTCTAGATGCACAAATAATCATGCTTGTGCGAATGCAAATGTAGAGAAAAATGATTTTAGAAATTTTAGGGTTGTCCAAGTGATTTTAAAATAATTTGAAGATACCTAAAGAAATACTTTAATGGATTGAAATTGATTTAAAAAAGTTAGATTTTGAATCTAACTTAGAACTTTGAGCAATGGATACGGAAGAAGAGACTTTGAAATTCTTTAGATAGAACTTTAGATAGAACTTTGGAGATTTTTTAAAAATAAAGAATAATACTTTATTTTAAACTTGAATTTTGAAATCAGGAGATGAGATTGGAATTTCAAAGTTGAATTGAACTTTGAAATTCAATTTAGAATATTAAATTGAATTTATTATTGGATTTGAATTGGAAAATTGAATTTTGAATATATAAGTGAATTTGAAATTTCAAAGTTAAATTGAACTTTGAAATTGAAATATTGAATTTTTGAAAAATAAGATAGAATTGAGAATAGGAAAATGAATTTGAATAAGAATTGAAGATTGATTTAAGAAATGAAAAAGTTATTTGAAGAATTATCTCAAAATTACTTGGATTTTGAAGAAAACTTGAAATACTTTAAAAATTGATGTAATTCTTTCCTAGATGATGAATGAATTAAAAAGAATTTTGAAATTGGGCTTTGAAAAACATATTTTATTCTTTAAGTGAATTGAAATAAGATTGAAGATATAATACATCTCTGACTATGGTCATAAAATGTATTATAAGATAATCTATATTTAAATTCAAATAAAGAATAAAATATATTTTGGTGCCTTTATTGAGTTTGAAATTGAAATTAAATTTCAATATATCCTGACTATGGCCATTGATATATATTTTGAGTTAATTTCAAGTTAAACTCTGATAAAGGAAGAAAATTTTAGGAAATATGATGGTTTTTGAAAGAGATCCAATGTGGATCCAATGTTATTCCATAAAAGATAAAAATCCTAAGCATTGTTCATATTTTGACTATGGCCATCAATGTGAATCATTTACTTAGGATTTAATTACCTTTTATTAGAATGGTGCACGTGACATTCGTGTTTCATCATTTATAGATTTTGAGAAACAAAAGAAGAATGATATGAAAATCGATAATTTATGACATTTATATGCTCATACATTCTATTCTAGTACTGAAATGTAAAATTCTCATTATCATCTAGCTATTACAATTCTGGAATTGAAATTGAAATTACAATTTCTAAGCTAAAAAAGGAAATAACATTTTCCATACATTTCCTGCAAACCGGGTTAGCAAAATGCGAAATTACAAAATATAGAGGAAAATGACAAATGCTATGTTTATGCTTAAAAAAAATGCCTATGTTAAATGAGAAATGTATATCCTAAGTGATATGCCGATATATATATATATATATATCACAAGTGCTATGCTCACAAAAGGAAAATTTGCATATGCTTTTCCTACATGACATGTTTATGTTAATAAAGAGGGGTATTCTAAATGCAATGCATGTACCAAATAAAGAGATGTTTGTGACATACCTAGGTGTAACATCTATGCATGAGTGGAGTTATCTCTCCTTAAATGTATACAGAGATGCCTTTGTTGACATAAAAATGTAGGATGCTTATGGATGTGATGAAATATGCATGACAGTGTATGTATATGAGATACAAGAAAGCCCCTAAATCTGTCACAGATATGCAGGGAAGGATGGAGCAAGTGCAGGGAAGGTAAGGTACTGGTGTAGTGGAAGTTGCAGGAAATGTAAGGTGTTGAGTGCAATAAGTGAAACAGGGGGGGTGGCAAGATGGTTAGCTGCTAATGTGCTACAGGAAAGTGAATGAAGGTTGGTAACTGGGCAGGGAAGGTGAGACTGGGAGTGAAGAAGTGTAGTAGGTGGTGGATGGCAACATGATGCTACGACAAATGAAGAGGGGTATTGCTGTCAGGTGATGACAACAGTGATGGTATATAGCGGATGTTGATGTTGTGCAATATCTAATACAAGTGAGTGGCGGAGGTACAACAATGGACAAGGGAGTTGATAAGGTGCAAGTGATGAAGGCAGTGAGGTGGGAGGTGTTGTACATGCTGAAGGCGCAACAGAGTATGCTGCAAATGGTATGATAGAGATGCCAGAAAAAAAAAGACTATGTACAATCCCTTCCCAGACTATTGCTAGATCTCAAAGCTGCCTTAGCAACAAGCAAAACTTGAAACCATCAGCAAGGCGAGGACCTTTATGACAACCAGCACCACCAGATCAGTATGTCATATGCCCGGATCATGTGCCATAAACTCATCATCCCTCAAAGATAGGTTTTGAGTTGTAAGAGACAAAATTGCTTTTTACATTGGCCTCCAACCATTATCAGCTGCAATATCCGATCTATGAGGTTGCATCTGATTGACACCATGAGATGGTGGAACTGGAATTGGACTTCCAGAGCTAAGTGAATTTTGTACAGGGTACTGAAATCCCTTGAGGCTTGAACAGGGCATTTATGCTAGAGGTCGAGAATAGCCATCTTGCACAATTGGTGGGTCGGAGCATGATGGTGCTGTCATTTTTCCAGGAAACCAAACAACCTGCTGATTACTAGCGATAGAATCACTAGGATGTGATCTCCACTGTTCTTCCTTAACAGGCTACCGCCAATTGTTGGAGGTCGATGTCAAAGGATATTGTTGGTGAGGCTGTGGGGCATACAGTGGAGCTACAGGCCATGCATATGCAAGATGATTTGAGGATGGTATAGGGAATTGCTCCCAAGCAAATATGTAGGGTGGATGCTTGTGGTAGGTAGTGAAGCATGGTGAAAGTGATAGGTAACAGGGTGCTGAAGCTAGAAGGTATAGAAATGATGTTGTGTGAATAATATTTGTGGAAGGGTGTTGAAGCAGAAAACTTGTGCCTATGGAAGTGGCAGTGAAGGTTGGGTGAGTGAAGGAATCACAGTAGGATGCTGCTATGTGAGTAGCACAATGGGTGTTGCTGTGTAGGTGTGGGGTGGAAGCTGGTGTCATGTGAGATGTGAAGGAAGTGTTGAAGCAGATATCTACGGAAAAGTGAATGATGAGATGGTGGTGGTGTAAACTAGTGAAAATGTGTGTGCTATGATGAATAGTTCAGTTTGCAGAAAAATGCAAATGCATGATGTGAAGTGAAGATAACAGGTAGATATGTGCAAGGAAGATGCAAGTGGCAGCATATGCTATGTTAAAGATAGAACGAAGGAGCAGGAAATAATAACAAAAAAAATGTGGGTGCAGGAAATGGCTGATGATGGGAGTGAAGCTGGAACTAGTTGAAAGTGCAACACTTGATAATATGTTCAAGAATCTCAACAAACTTTAAGAGGCACTCATTAACATCCAAACCTTTCACGTCACATTTATCAGCAAAAGAACATATGTAGGAATGAGTCTCTAATATGAGAGGATGGAACAAATTCCTTGTATGTTCTGCAGATCACTCCATCAAAATGTTCACGATAATGTTTCTCATGAAGTGAATTCCAGCTCATTTCATATAGCAACCTCTTGGGTGACCTACCATCCTTCTGAAAGACCAATGCATCCTCATCGTCAAATGAGGGGAGTAACTTATCATTCAGAGTCTCACAATAACTGTAAGTGTCGGATTCTGTGATGCAACCCTGATTAGAATGTCACTCATTTTGTGATGACTGTAACAGAGGGGAGACACTGAAATCTCCTGCATCACCATGATTTTCATCAATTGGTTCATTCTCTCTGTGCAGCTGTAATAGCCTAGAACCCTACATTCAATTGAAGATAGTTCCACTAAATAACTGCTGCAATCAACCTGATTGACAAAGCAATTTTTTTCTTGCTAAACTTTGAACTATGCCTTCATATTTCTGCTGAAATTCAAGAGAGGAGAGCTTTGTACACTCTTCTGATAGAACAAGAAGTCCTTCAGCCATTTCTCTTGATTCGGCAGGTGTAACCCCCTGCCCATCTAGGATGGAACATCACTTCTCTTTTGAAAAGAGCAAGCTTGGTATTCATTGCTTCTTTGGTAATATCTGGTTTTGTATTCGAGGACCCCAAGTGCTCCTTCAAGTCAATTCATATTACAAAGGCCCTGATTCGTGCTTTAGTGAATCGGGAGAGACGGGCAGCAGACCTCAATCAATTGTGAACAATATTTACAAAATTGCAGAGAATGTATATATAGATTGAACTCAATACACAAGGCAAGAAATTAGAATGAGTCACGCGGGGCTGACATAATCGATATGCTAAAATCAATGCAATATGATGCTGAATGTTTGAAATATGTTGCAGAGTGAACAGACCAAAATGAATAAACCACTGTAGGAAAAACTGATTGAATAATGAAATCTACCAACTATAAAGATCTGAGAAAATATTTAGAATGTGGCCATGATTTTCTATTCCAGTCGATTGCAGAAATCAAAATGTAATTACATTGCAAGAGATGTCCAAAATTTCAAGTCCAAAGATAAGGGTAAAGATGATATCAAAGCCACGAACAAGGCAGATGCAAGACGAAAACGCATGGAATGTAAATTCTATATACTATATGAAACGATTAAGCAGAAATATGCAATGCGAAACAATGAATGTAACAGGGATTGATATTCACTCCGATGAAACCAGTTACAGGTTGCACAAATAATATGATGAACCCCATGGATACATGGGAGTTAGAACAGACAATGAAACCTAGAGAATGAGTGATACTAAAAGATGCTATAGTATGGTGCATAAAGAAGAGTTAAACAAAAACCAGTAAAAGAAAACAGGAAATAGATGCTAAAATAAAAAATATCCAATAAAACGGTAAGTGGTCGAGACATAAAAACAATGAAATGATCATGCAAGACTAAGGTGCAAGAGTGGGTTTTATCAAAAATAAAATAAAAAAGGAGGCGTAACAATTGTTGCGATGGGCCAGATGAATCAGGGGATCAAACACCTATCGAGAGTCAGATGGGAAAAGCAGGAAGTCGCTTTAAGAAAACCTGCAATGAGCAATTATATGCGATCTATAGACAATCGAATCGTAGTTGAACACAAGAAAATACATAGTGAATATACAAGAAACCGAAAATGTAATAAGATGAATATAATACAACGAATAGGATGAACAAAATGCTATCCGAAATGGAAGATGAAAACAAGAAACCAAAATATAACCAACAACCCCAAAAGGAAAAAGTAAATGATAGCAACGATGAGATACTATGCTACACCGGATATGGGAAAAATCAAAGGAAACTCAGAATAACTTATAGAAGAAACGAAAAGAAAATAGAAAGCGGATGTTGGAATCAGAGATTCCATTACTGTAGCACCAGGTGGGCCGATCCTGCTATATGCAGGTCAATCCCACCATTTTGCCTTATGACAAAAAGAAGAAAATGAAGACGAGCGAAAACCAAAATAGAGCGATGTTATGAAAAGGAAAGGGAATTTCTACGAATAATCAATAAGGAAGGAGTTATTTTCTGAAAGCTTTTCTTTTAAGTTTTTGAAGGACAACCTGAAATACGAGGAAGATACGAAGGATTTCATAAGACAGAATCCAGACGAGGTTTTTGAAAGGTAAAATATTTATTTTTGAAATATTTCAAGATTTTCTAAAATGAGGTTTTTGAGAAAACACCGAGTTAATTTCAAAACTAGGATTTCAAAATGGCTCTGGGTCCGAGATTTTTGGTAAAACATTAGAATTCAGATTTTGAATTGAGATTGGACCCTGAATTGAGAAAAAACTCTGAGAGAATATGAAGAATTTAAATTTTTTTATTTTTTGAAAAATAAGAGATCCAGGATCAGAATTGAATCCGGATATCCGATTTGTATCAGAAATTGGGTCAGAACTAAAAATTGAATCTGGATTCCAGTGAATCTGAGAAATGAATGAATTTTTTATCAGAAGTTTACCCGATTATTCAAAAGATGTAAGGTCAGGGGCAAAAAGAAAATTTTTGGATTTTTTGAAAAATTTGGGGTGTTCACAATAAGTATCATTTGGAAGGTTGTCCATGGATGTTGACTGCTAGTCCAAGTGGACGGAGTCTAGCGAGTGGAAGACGTGGTGCAAATGGGTGGAGTTGATCGTTGATGGTTCTATGATCAAGGTCGAGAATGGAGTTAGGACAAGATTTTTAAAAGACCTTTGGTTGCAAGTCCTCATTGATGGAGTTGTTCCCGTCACTTTACAGACCAGCCCAGCACAAAGGTGTCACAGTTGCTGGATGGTTGTCGTCGGCTGATGGATGAGACGTGATTCTGAGATGTAACCCATCAACTCCTGCCCTACAGGAGTGGTTCCTACCGATGCAGCTCCTGCCCTCGATGATCATGAATGACAGATGTGATCAGTTGTGGTGGAGGCCGACCAACAGTCTGGATCTCTCTGTCACTGATGTGTATCAATTCACTACTGAATCGACGGTGTGTTGGCTTCTGAATCAATCATTGTGGGGCAATGATCTACACATTGGAGCCTCATTCACTAGATGGCTAATTCTTCTCGATTGCATCTTCACTGACTTGAACCTTAAGAAGTGGGGTTTCCAACTACCCAGCAGCTGTTGCTCCATGTGCATGGCCGCTGAAAAGTCCACTGTGCACTTATTTTCGAGCTCCAAGTTCACACGGCTTAGGCTTAGATGGCCTGACTCGGATATGAGTTGGGCTGTGGGGATCGGCCGATTGGATGTATTCATACTCAGCAATCAGTATCGAACTAAATCTAGTTGATATCAAACTGTTTCTGTGTATGCCATCTGCTTTCTTGTGTTCTATGTATATATGTATACGGGCTTCCTCACCTGGTTGACTGAATGAATATATACTCTCTTTCAAAAAGAAAATAATGAAGCACAAATATCAGTATTTGGATTTTGTCTGCAATGCAAATCTCACAATAAATTTAAAATTTGTATTTTGATATAATGTTAGGAAATATGTCAGCATATATAATATTAGGGTATACGAAAATACATTAAAACGTAAACATAAAACTTATAAAATGCTGATGTGTATCATGAAAAAAAAAATGACAATCTTTCCACTGTCGTGTTCTTTCAAGAATCGTGCCGGATTTTGAAAATATCACAGTAAAATTGCAATAATCTAAAAATATCATGACAAGAACATGATATTTGTTAGCTCAAAAAAGAATATTTGCAAAATATCACCAACATTTGTTACAGAGATTAGGAGTGGTTACATCACATGAAGATAACAACCATTTTCTACATGAATCACAAGAAATCATGACCTAGATTCGTGATGGCAGCCTAATCTTAACACGGTTACCGGCAGCAGCATCTTCTATAAAAGACCTGATCATTTGATTTTATAGATCGTGAATGTTAATTGTGGTCTTTGTGTTGTCAATCATCTGCCTCGTTTAACACGAATCAAACAGCAACACATAGAAGCAGTGTTGTCAGAATAATTGCCAATCGGCCGATTCGTATCATATCAGTAAAAACTCGATTGGCAACTGACCTGATTAGGATATTTTTCAAATAAATAAAAAATGCTTTAAAATAAAAAATAAAAAAATTTATGACACATATCGGCTGCTGGATAAAAGTCGACTGATTAGTTGAGAATCAGTATCAGCCTATATACCTAAATCATTGGTCAAACGATTCGATGGCCCACACCATTTTGACAACACTGCATATAGAAGCACCTAGGGATGGCAATAGACCTGGGGACAATAGGGCCCTGGCCCGCCTTGCCCCGTTTGGACCGGGGATGAAGGGCATGGGGATAGAGGCGGGGATGAAGGTTAAAATCTATCCCCGTGCGGGGATGGACTTATGCTTTTCCCCGCCCCGCCCCATCCCCGCATTGCCCCACCCCTCCCCGTCCCGTCCCCAATCCTTTAAGGGATGACTATAGATCAAGGGGAAATGGCCACGCCCCGCCTCGCCCCCGTTTGGACCGGGGATGGAGGACATGAAACGGGGGTGGAGGTTAAAATCCATCCCCGCGTGGGGATGAAGGCAGGGATGGAGGTTCGAATTTTGAAACAGGACCGGGGTAGGACCGGGGTAGAGACCTTGTCCCCCGCCCCGGTGAAATTATGATGGGGCCACGAGTGTTGTCCATCTCAACACCCAAAACAGAGAGGGTGGTGTATGTTCGCCCCCGATGATTCACTGAATCCCACGTCTGTGTTCGGGGCTTTGAATGAGCACCGGGGGGACATATAACCTGCTTTGCCCAAAACGGGAAGCAGTCGTTGGCAGCCGGTCCCACATGTACCACCCCTTTCTGTCACCGAAGGGCTGTGGAGATCCCAAGCACGATGCAATTTTGCTTTGCTCATCCAGAGAGAAACGTGCCTCACCGTTAATAATTCTTTCACCACTTTACTCGGAAAAAAGCTGGACAACTAACTACTAAACCAACCGTTTATCTCCGTTCAAGAACAATATTGAAGTACTTTAAATCCATATGAAATGAAAGGCAAGATCAATGTTGTCAGTATCGGTATATATGGGTCCTGAATCGTTTGGCCAACGATTCAGGTGAAAAATAATAAAAAAATATTTTATGTCAAACAGAATGTGACATGTGTTAAAACCATTTAAATAATATTAAAAAATATTTTAAAATAATTTTTATATTTATTAAAAAATAGCCAATTCAGGTCAGTATCATATCGATTTTTCCGCCTATACGATATCTATTGACCGATACCCATGCACCGATACTGATAACATTGGGCAAGATTAGATTATTCAAAGCAACGCCTCACTGTCGACATCAATGATCAACCATCATAAAAGTATCAAAGAGCCAACATGATACCTACATACAAAATCATAAGTATTCAAAGAACTTCATTAGGCTAAGCATTGACCCTTAACAAGTTTATCAAGGGGGGGGGGCTCTTTTCAACCTTCAAACGACCCACTTAGACGATTTTTCTTTTGACCAAAGCAACCAACCTTCTCTATCCTCAAAAAGGAAAAAAAATCTTCTTCTTTTCAACTTTTCATGTCTGAAAATGTAGGGTAGATCCCCCACCCCACCACCCTAAATTCTAGGCAATTTTCACCTTGGATACCACATAATCTCCCAAACACTGCATAGTAAACAAATAGTGCAGCCACATCATGATTGGTACAATGTAACAAGAGTACAACTCAAATTTTTGCGCTACCCTATTTTTTGGGGAATATATAAAAGAGACGAACAATTAATAAAAGAAGGAAATGAAGAAATTACAGATAAACACCTAAAATAAAAATAAGAGCTCTCTCAATCCAGTTAAATCACAAAATTAATTTTGTGTTTTGTCAACCATTGATCTTTGAATCTCAAAAAAATCCTGCAGACAAGTTGGATTTCGGCGATCACTAATTAAATGAATGATGTAGAACAAGTCAGGTTTGAACAAAATAGCTTGCATCAATCAAATCCCAAGAACGGGCATGAAGCTAGGGATGACATAGGAGATGACTGGAACCCATTTGGATATAAAAGTGCTCTCTGAAAAAGTCAGACTCTAGGTCACTTTCATGTGAGAGAGAGCGAGAGTTCATGGCTGTATTCGAGCTGTCTAAAGGTGTCAGTCTTGGTCAAAATAGAGATCGATCGTTAACCACCAAATCGTATTCCTACAAAATATTTAAAAAAAGGAAAAAAAAAGAGGCAAAAAAAAAAGTTGAAAAATCAAAGAAAGAACCACCTAGTACCCTGAAGAATCATGATTAGCGAAACGATCATGAAAATCAACCGCCCGTTTTTACTCTCTTTCCATGAACAATCCGGTACTCCCCAACTCAATAGAGCAGCAGGGACGCCTATCTTTTACCCATCAAAACCAACAAAGATAAATATCTATATATCCTGCGCATCTAGCAGATGAAAAAAGAAGGAACACCAACGCTGCTTCTTTCTTCTCCCTTTCTGCTGATGAGTTGTTTCTGCTCCCTGACGGCCACCCACAAATTTTTGACCTCAAACAGAAGAAGAAAGCTGCTCAGCATTGCCACCTCCGGGTGGTTGAGAAGAGGAGGCTGTTGCGGTTGTCAACGTCACACCACCTGCTGCATTTCACCACAGACTGTCATAGTTTCAGCGTTTCCATATGGCCTTTTACTATAGATGGTGTCTTCATAACAGAGAAGAAGGAAAATCTAGAAAGAAGGAAAGTTTTACCTGTGTTAGATTGAAGGTTGGCGGGTAGAGAGAGAATGGGAGACCCGTATTGCTGTTGAGGCAGATAAGGAGGGTATTGAACCATCTGTGGGTATTGCATACTGCCCTGTGTGTAGTATTTGTA
Organism: Nuphar pumila; assembly: GCF_984573655.1. NCBI lineage: Eukaryota > Viridiplantae > Streptophyta > Magnoliopsida > Nymphaeales > Nymphaeaceae > Nuphar > Nuphar pumila. The sequence continues at coordinate 7,176,654 of NC_143257.1, read as the reverse complement.
GATTCCTGTGTTGGGAAACATTCCTAACGCTGCATAGTAGTGAGGAAACTGGTGCCCTCCATACGGATTATAATAGCTCTGCAATTTCAGAGGAAGACAGCTTTATACACCATCTGATTTCCTTCCATAAATGTAATCAGATGCACTATTAATGATGTTAACCAGAACACTAACCACGGGGTACATGTTTTCTTGAGAATGACCAGTAAACCTGAAGAAGAGGAAGAAGGAAGATTTATTAATAAAAATGAGACAGGTCCTTAGCGTTTGTTTTTAGTCTTATTTGAGTAGAGATGTAATGGGATTTTAAGTGGGTATCATTACCCGTAAGTTTGATAAGGAAAGGTTTGACGGAATGTGTATTGATGTTGTTGGTGGTAAGGCGTTCCCGGTGGGCGGTATACCGGAGCTCCGGCTGATCCGGTTGCCGTTCTATGTCGACTACCTCCTTTAATGAGAAAGAAATAAAGAGAAGATTTACTGGCTGGTGTGTTTTGGTTGATACTATTTTGGTGTTTTGGGTTTGATGGTGATGAGTGAAAAGATGAACCAACCTTGTTGAGAAGTGGACGGTTGAAATGGACGGGCACCAAGAAATGCCAAATTGCAGTTAGCCCTCCTACCGTCGATCACAGGCGAAGGATCTGCGCATGCCTTCATTGCTGAATCTGCATCCTTAAATGTCACCTTTACAAAGAGAGGAGGAAAAGAAAAGGAAACAGCATATATATAAAGAAACCCACATGAATAAGATTGAAGAAAAAATCATATAAGGTTTTATATTGCTCCTTTGAATTCTTACAAAGCCATATCCTTTTGATCTCCCCGTGACCTTGTCTGTGATCACAACAGCTTCTAGTATCTCCCCAAACTGCTCAAAATAGTGTCCCATTGTATCCCTCTGAGTCTCCCATGCTAACCCCCCAACAAAAATCTTGGTGTACGTTGTATCTCCAAACTGCCCGCTACCTGTGTTCCCTTGCCGTTGATTTTGTGCCATCCCTCCGCAAGAAACCAAATGGGGAAGCAATCATGCAATATAAAACTTTCCCTGTGGATCACCAACTAAACACACATCACAATAAAAAAAAAACGCTTACATTCTCATCTTCTCTCTCTTCCTTTCGTCAAAAAGTAACGGCATTAGCATCCCCTTCCTGCCTCGGAAGACGGGTTAGAGACAGAGATTAATTGGGAGGATAGAAGAAAAAAGAAAACAGGGAAAGGAGAAAAATAAAGAGGTGAGAAGAGGCTCCCACAGCACGTATCAAATGAAATATCGAAGGAGGTGTGTGATTCGCTGTCTTCAACCTTTCCTTCCTTGTGCATTTATATTTAATAGAAGATTTGTAATATGTGAGTGAGTTGGAACAGGGTAAGTTGACCGTCATCTCGCCTGTCCAAAAGGAAATGTTAGCCAATCATTAATTATGCAGTTTCCTGTAGAGCTTCATGTGCTAAGATGGCCAACTGCTTTGGCAAAGTGAGTCAGCTGGATCCAGGTTCGAAACACAGTGACAAACGTTTTTATCGGCAATTTCTCGTTTTCCAAAAAAATCATGAGAAATTGAAAAAAATCCATAAATCTCGCATTTTTTCTGCAAAATCTTGGCAATAAAAAATTTAATTAAAAAATAAAAAATATTTTTTATAAGAAAATATTAATAAAATTTATTTAAAAATAAAAATACATGATTTTTTTGTGATAAATAGCCATTTAAAACGTAAATATCGTGTTTAAATCACGGTATTTATGTTTTTTTATAAATCTCGCGATATTTTGTAAATCTCGCGAGAAATTGCCGTTTTAAACTTTCAGGCAATTTCTCGTGATATTATCGTGAGATTTTCATAAATCTCGCGATATTTGTCACACTGGTTCGAAGCCATGCTTTTTTTGTGGTTGCAGATCATTTTATTCTCAATCTAAACCATGGGGTGCAATGGATCAGGTGAGATCTGATCTATTCAGATCAGATTTGCATGTGATTATTTGGATTAGTCAGTGTAACGGCATTTTATGCTGGATTTATGACCAGATTGGATTAAGTCCATTTGTTTGTACTATTTACATGTAAAATAGCCTTGTTTTCTTCAGATTTTAATGGATCGAATATTATCAGATATATTTTGGATCTGGATTCAATTCTGCTGCACTTGATGCTTCATTTAATCTCATTTTGATCATCTTTTAATAGATCCAGTACAACTATATAGATTTTGGATCTGAATTCAAGTCTATTGGATTTGGTGCTTCATTTAGGGCTGGTAAACTAGCCGAATTAACTGAACAGAGGGTGTACATGATTGACTCGTTTCTTGTCCAACCAAGAAAGCTTGAGCTTATGAAAAGACTGAGTTAAACAAGCCGAGCATGAGAGCTAGCTCGTTTATAAAAGAATATATTGTTTTCAGAGTTGAAAATAATAGAATTTGAACTCTAAACCTACTAGGCCAAGCTCAAACTTGCTCATTTGCAAAATAAATAAGTGTTTCAAACTTATAAGCTATAAAGATCTGAACTTTAAACTTATAGCTTGCAAGCCAAACACTTCAACCATATCTCCGATATAAAAATCTATGTAAAATATATAATTAATGGGCCTACACCATAGTGACAAATGTTTTTATCGGCAATTTCTCAATTTTCAAAAACTCGCAAGAAATTGAAAAAATTCCATAAATCTCACATTTTTTGGCATAATCTTGGCAATAAATAAATAAATTAAAATTATAAAAAATAATTTTTTATAAAAAAATATTAATAAAAATATTTAAAAATAAAAATACATGATTTTTTTGCAATAAATAGCCATTTAAAACATAAATATCGCATTTAAATCATGGTATTTATGTTTTTTCATAAATCTTGCGATATTTTGAAAATCTTGCAAGAAATTGCCGTTTTAAACTTTCAGGCGATTTCTCGCAATATTATCATGTGATTTTCATAAATCTTGCGATATTTGTCACTATGGCCTACACAGGCCGAGCTTAATTAGCCTGAAGAATGGTTGTTCACCCTCGAGCTAGATGGTCCTATTTCACAAGTTTGATGAGCTCTTTAATTACAAACCAAACATGAGCCAAGCCACATGCATCTCACCTAGTTTCCCAGCACTAGCTTCATTTGATATCATTTTGCTAATCTTTTAATGGATCTAGTATTACCATGTATATTTTGGATATGGATTCAAATTCTCTTTAAAATAGGGAAACATTAAAACAAAGGTTCATCTGGATTTTCCCTTTTTTTTTCTTATGTCTTTCTCTTCCGATTGTTGTTCTTAAGAAGGTGGACTGTGATACCTCATCACTGCTCACCAATCTGCTCTTATGCTAATTGATGTGACTTCTATTATCAATATATTTATTTTTATACAATAACTACGCCTTCATCTCAAAACAATTGGCGTCGGCGATATGAACCAAAAAAGAAAATCATTCTGGGTCTTCCACATGAATCCTTCTCCTCCAATCATTTCTTTCCAATGTCATGTCCTCGGTGAGGTTCAAAGCATTCATATCCTTTCCTATCACCTTCATCCATGTCTTCCTAAGCCTACCTCGACCTCTTTTAACTAATATATTTTCCCATTTCTCCATCCTTCTAACTGGAGCATCATTAGGCCTTCGCCGAATATGTCCAAACCACCGTAAACGATTCTCTCTCATCTTATTTTCAATGGGTGCAATGCCTACTTTCTTACGTATCTCCTCGTTCTGAACCTTATCTTTTATTGTATTTCCACACATCCATCTCAACATACGCATCTCAGCTACACTCATTTTTTGAATATGATGTCTCTTGGCAGCCCAACATTCTGTACCATATTGTAAAGCGGGCCTAATAGTCGTCCTATAAAACTTTCCCTTCAACCGCAATGGCATTCTACGATCGCACAACACTCCAGTTGCACTTTTCCATTTCATCCACCCAACCTTTATCTTATGATTTACATCTCCATCAATTTCTCCATACTTTTGAATGATAGATCCCAAATATTTGAAACAATCATCCACCGGTATTTCTTGCTCACCAAGCTTCACTACACTCCCATCACTACTTCGTTGCTTACTAAACTGACATTCCATGTATTTTGTCTTACTCTTACTCAACTTAAAACCTCTTGCTTCTAGTGTCTGTCTTCATAATTCTAACTTAGCATTAACCCCAGCTCTAGACTCATCAATCAAAACAATATCATCAGCAATATATTTATTTTTATCTTCTCTTAAAAAAAAGACATTGGTGTTAGTCTCATTCGGTTAAGCCAGACTCTTGTTTTTTTGCATTGCAATATTCTCCCAACTTTACTCCCTTGGGTCGAGGGCAGTGGCGTAGCTAGGATTCATGTGAGGGGGGGTGGGGGGCAAACAGGGGTGTAGGGAAAAAAAATTGGTTTGATAGTTGGGGGTCTGGGGGCGCAAAAAAAAATTTTTTTGAGATAAAATAAAAAAATGGCTACAATTATTAATAAAAATCTATTTCATATGGACAAATCAAACTATTTGTTGCAATCAGGGCTGGGCTAGGACTGAGCTTTTAAAAAAAATTAATTGTTTCAGGAAGCAGGACTAGGCTACAACCGAGTCCTGCCCCCCCCCCCCCAGCTCCGCCTATGGTCGAGGGGTAAACCCTCGGAGTTTTACACTGACATGGATAGAGACTGTAAGTATGCAGGTTGAGCCAGCGCGAAAGCAGATCAGGTCATGCTGAACATGAGCTTTTTGCTCATCCCAACATCGTGGTCGTCTATTTGCATTTTGGATGAATGCCACATAGCATACAATTGTTCTGTTGACTTTTTAAACTATACAAAAAGGGACGGCCACAATGTTGGCATGAGCAAAAAAGCTCATGTTCACCATGACCTCATCAACTTCCAGCCAGTGCAGCTAGGTCTTTACCCCTAGGGCGGTTTCTCGGAGTAAAATTCAAAAAAAAAAAATATTCTCCCAATGTTAGCATTGTCTATGTCTAATTATTAATTAGTGGTGTGTTTCCATTTTAAGCATGTTCTATGTCTCATTAAATAATGATCTCTCTCTCTCTCTCTCTCTCTCTCTCTCTCTCTCTCTCTCTCTCTCTCTCTCTCTCTCTCTCTCTCTCTCTCTCTCTCGTGAGGGCAAGGACTGAACAGGATATGAGTCCAAGACTAGCTTAGTTGTCGTCATCATCCCTTACCCCCAGTCCCCCAACTCTATGGTCCACAAGCCTAAAAATTCAATTAGAGAATGGATCAATTGATTCATTGGATCTGTTAGGTTATTAAAAGAAAAGATATTTTAAAAAATGCACCATGCCAGATGACATATGGTTCCACATTGAAATTGTAAACCGGCACTCTCATTTTAGATCTGCTTCAAGTTTTTGATCCAAATCCAAACTAGTTGAACTTGGTCCATGTTTGGGTCACAATTTTAAATCCATTGAAATTTTGGGATCCAAATCCAAGCTGGTAAAACTTGATTCACTTTTGGATCATAATTCTAGGTCTACTGTAAATTTTGGTACCAAATCCAAACAGGTTGAATTTGGTACGTGTTTGGTTCTTAATTATATTTAAGACCAGTATATGTTAATGGATCTAGATCTACATATTTGATTCAATGTGATCATATGCAAGTTAGCTTGGATCCAATCACCTTGAGTCTCAACTCATTTGGCCTTAGATATAGGCATGCAGGGTGTAAATATGAAATGGGTTTGCATAAAACTCAACCCAAATGAGTTAAGATGGTCACTAATTACACTTAGTAGGTTACACCAAAATGAACCCGTGAGAATGATGGTTGCTGGACGCAGTGATTAAACTTAGGCTTCAAAACAAGAGAGAGAGAGCCCCAAGGGAGTTGGCATAGTGGGGTGGGGGCGGGCAGTCAAGGTTCGATTCTCATGGGTGTCGCCCCTCTGTGCAAGCCAATGCGTAGCATAAGCCCTGGGGCAGGGGTCCTAGTCTCGGAGTTTTATGCTTTCGGTGCGACAACTGTCGGTATGGCAAGCAAGCGTAACCAGTTCTTTGTGCCGGGTGCGATTTCTTCGGGTTATAAATTCAAACAAAAAATGAGAGAGCAATGGTATAACGGTATCAACATGGCTTATGAAGATGGGCTGATAAACGAGCTCAATGAACCAAACAGAAGGTGTTTATGCTCAGCTCATTGTTGTAACATGCTGAGCTGAGCTCGAGTTAAACGAGCCAAGGTTAAGCTGACTTGTTTACAAAAACAATACATATTTTGAATTTAAAAATAATAGAATTTGGCTCACTATTATAGAGTTTTACTCTATAACAGCGAGATTCTCTAACCGTAAGATATTGTCGCTAAAACATTTTAATAACTATATTTAAATGTCAGAAGGTCTCGTTGTAATAGATTAATAACGGTGAGATCTCGTTCTTGTAGTTATAGGTTTTAAATCTATAATTGTCATCATTATAGAGTAATTTCTATTAAAAGGGCCCGACGGGCCCTTTATATATTTGTGGAATCAATTGTGGGTCAATCCATGATCAAGATCCAAATGAATCCAACACACGGAAGCACTAAAAGGATATCCAAAGTTTTGATAGAGTTCAGTCGAAAGGTACTTTGACTTATCAACTCACGTATTTTGCAAATAAGAAAAACATGAATCATTTTGTCGCCTTTCTATTAAGCCCAAATTTGTAATTTTTTGACAATTGATTGTCGAGATACGGCTCGAGCAAGGGAGCAGATTGTTGGATTTGGAGACTATCACACTTAGGACAGCCCAGTTGCTGACAGGCCAGAACGAGAGTTAACTTGATAGTTTATGTCGATAGACAGAACTCGAAAGTTTTTAGATAAAATTGTTTTCTTTCCAGCAAAACAAAAACCAAGAATTTCTGAGTTCAAATGACCTAGATATGCCTTGAACACAAGCCTGAACAGTCACCCGATTGATTGTTCTCTTTGTTATGGGACATTTTTGGCAATGATAATGCTAGAATTAGAAAAATGGTAAAACATGAAGTTTGTGGGGGTGTTCAATATCTTTTCAACCAGCTAAGCCAAATAATTTTTTAACCTAGAATGATAGAGTTATGTTCAGAATATTGATGAAGGATCATCTTAAGTTAGTCTAAATCAAATAAGTATCACAAATAGATAATCTTACTAAACAAGATATCTCTAAAACAACTTTAGAAATCAGTTTCTTCACCAGAACACAGTTTCTTCAACAGAACACAGCAAGTTTTTCTAATAAAAATTCAATCAAGTTCAAAGCCAAACTAATGATGAGGACAAGAATAAGGTGGTTCCAACAATAGCTCTGATGTTCAACAATAGTCAAGAGAATGGTGTTCAACAATGACACGATCCTGCTCAGTAATGGGATGCGGGGATGCGGTCAGCAGCAACAATGTGACAGCAGTTGTCTTGGCTGGCACACTAGGGATTCACAGCAATAGCATCTCACGACCATAGTGACAAACTTTTTAAACGGCAATTTCTCGTTTTTCAAAAACTTGCTAGAAATTGAAAATTTTCATAAATCTTGCATTTTTTTCGCCAAAATCTTGGCAATAAAAAAATAAAATATAAATATAAAATTTATTTTTTATAAGAAAATATTAATACAAAATATTTAAAAATAAAAATGCATATTTTTTCATGATAAATAGCCGTTTAAAACATAAATATTGCATTTAAATAACGGTATTTATGTTTTTCATAAATCTCGCGATATTTTGAAAATCTCATGAGAAATTACCGTTTTAAACTTTCAGGCAATTTCTCACGATATTATCGCATGATTTTCATAAATCTCGCGATATTTGTCACTATGCTCACGACTATCAGGTTCAGCAGGTAACTTCACAATAACAACAAAGGTCAGCAACTCAAAATACGCACACAACCACGAGTCTCAAAGGTTCCAATGACAGCAACTGAGATTCAGGATTGCAACAAAACAGCCAGCGTTAAAATGGTTCACATGACCAAAGATCAGCATATTCACACGGTAGCAGGCTTCTCACGACAGCTCGAATGTTGCAGGAAGAAGTGTTTCATACCCAGCAGGTTCTCCACCCAAGGGATTCGACTAGAGGTAGGGGACGACTAGGCTTCTCCATTTTCATACTTAGTTTTTTTTTTCTCAAAATTGAAAGCAAAAACTCTAAAGCACGACTTTCTCCAAACCCTTGTAGAAAATGTTGAGGTAGGTTCCAATGCACCTCCCAACGTGGCCAGTGGATGAACTTCATTTGAATTTTTTTTTTTTTTTAACTTAGCCTTAACTCACTCTTTCTAGCAGTCAAAAGATTAAAGAGGCATTCACAACTTTTCAAGAGGTCTCATAACCCTCTTTACACATTTTTTTTTGGATGGAATAAAGTGTTGAGTATTGGGTCCACTTTGGTTCAACACCTAAAGGCACCAACGTAGATCCAATACTTGAAATATTAGATCTCTTGCAAGATCCATTACTTGCAAGTTAGACCACCTTCAAAAGAATGAACCAAGGTCTAAAACCAAAGTTGATATAAAAATAAAACTACCTAAATACCCTATACACCCTTTAATGCGCAAAATAGATCCTAACAGATACTAAAACCATCCGATCCTTTGAATCTAGCACCTACAAAAATAAAAAAATAAAACAGAAAAATACAATGGTGAATTCTAAAAATCATAAAAATGGAATCACAAAACAAAATATATTTTATGGGATGTTAAGAACTAAAATTCTCAAAAATAAAATATTTGAAATGATGATTTTACCCTAGATATGTTTGAACTGGAATGGCCCAAATTTGGATCGAAACTTTTTGGGTATCTTTCGAAGATCTAGTATGTAGAGTTGGATTCGCATTTAACTCTTCTTCACTGTGATAATGAACTGGATGCTTGCATCTCTCTCTCTCTCTCTCTCTCTCTCTCTCTCTCTCTCTCTCTCTCTCTCTCTCTCTCTCTGATCACTGTCTCTCTCTCCCTCTCGTTGTAGCTGCCATACCCTACCACCATCTTGTCAGACGCTACCACCATTGTCGAAACCTTATAACCCCATTTGCCTGACCTTACCCCTCTCGCTGCTCAATTTTCCAGGTTTGGCAACAACTATACATTGTGAAATGTCGATGGCCCATTGAGCATCGAGGAAACTCGATTCTCCAGTCCAAATCGGAGTTGACGCTATTCACGGTATCTCTTAATCGATTACATTTTGTATCCTTAAGAATCATGATGTGATCTTGCCATGGTTTGGCTCTTCGATTTTGTTGGGTCATTGCAACCTATATGCAGAATATTTTGCTTGAATTTTTTATGTGGATTCACTCGTCTCATTAGAATCTGATGATAGATGTGCATTTTAGGTTGGAGGGTCTTTAGGTTGAGGTTGGTGCGCATCTGGTTGTTCGTTTTTGTTCTATTTGTGTGGAATGTGGATTCTTTAATTGGTTTATATATGATTTTCCCAATTTTTATTTGTTAAAACCTCACAAGATTTTTCTTAAGACTTCTGATAATAGCGTGAATGTTTTGATTTTAAGGGTTTTATTGGATTTTTCTAGCATAATGTATGATAGCATTTTTATTTTTTTATTTAGTTTATTTTTAAATAGCATAAATATTTAATTAGAGTTTCAAGGTTTTTTGTATGTTTTTTAATTAGCACTAGGCATGTAATGAGTGTTTGATTTTAGTTAGAACATTAATATTTTTTTAATGAATGTAAATCCATGATTTTTTTTTAATTAGCATTCACAACGGTGGAACAAAAATGAAACTGTCTTTTTTTCTCTAATTTCTAAAGTACCGTGTACCCAAAATGCAAAACTAGTTCATGCTAGATAGAACTTAATGAAAAACCTAAAGTGGAAAATGTTATCTTTAGGAGAACTCAAGAGGAATCTATCATCTGACTAACAGGGAGAAAACACCAGTCACCAAAAGAAACTAAGGTCCTTACAGCAATAAGAAATGCATATCCAAGATCTCAATATCTGAATAAGTAGGTCAGATATTCAAATTACCTCTCTTGGTCTGGTTCTAGAGCGCAGTGGCCTAGATGGTAGAACGATCCTGATACTTGTTTTAGATCATAATACCCATCGTTGCTCTTTGTCCAGAATTTGAGGGTATTAAAACTACCATGTCCCATAAAACCACAAGTTCTGAGTTTAAGTTTATCCCCAGCTAAATTGGCAACAGAAGGAATCAAAACTATTCTCTTAATACAGAACTTCTAGATTGATCTATTTGTCACAACCTCTTCCTAAGACAAGGAGATCACATTAGAGTTCTTGGGCTTGGGCTAGTTTAGCTACAGTCAAGACATTAGAATAAAGAGTTTGGTTAACGATAGGGGCAATATGTGTGTGTGTAAACGTGTGTACGAGCCTATAGCAGGGGCGATGAATGATGATGTTCCCAATATAATCTTACATTCTAATGTTGCAGATTTTGATTTATTTATTTTTTACCTTGATTTTGGTCACTTGCAGCAAGAGAACATTCATCATATAGGACAATGGTGCAATATATATATATATATATATATATATATATATATATATATATATATATATATATATATATATATATATATATTCAGCCTATTATAGTGGCCTATAGACATCCACATTTGCCTTTCTCTTCCACTACTTGCTTGAAGCTTAGGCAATGCTTTGACATTTTACTAGATGACCGAGCCTTTTTTGGAACCATAATTGGATTTTACCTTTTTCTCCATTCTCCGGCATGTTGGAAATGTAAGATGCAAAAGCTTGTAAAATGATGCACAGTAAAAACAAAGAGATAAAACTATAGCTCAACCAATGGTCTACCACCACAATCACATAACAATTATTAACACAATGGCATTTGCTCTTCCCCCTGCACATCCACATTTTTTAAGTCCTTACTTATGGCACCACATGTTTTAGGAAAACTCCACTCTAGAGTTTGTTGAGATTATTAATTTTGGAATTAGATTTAAACTAAAGCATTCTTTTGTGAGTTATGTCTTTTTTGTATTGTCTTAACGGTAGTATTAACTTTTAACACTTAGGGTATGTTTGGTTGCATCTCATGTGATTTGGTTAGAATATTAATGTTTTTTGTTTAATTAATTAGCACAAATGATATCTCTTTGTTCTCATTATATATATATATATATATATATATATATATATATATATATATATATATATATATATATATATATATATATATCCCACTAATCAAAAATTTTCTGGTTGAATATAGTGGGGTCACCGTCAATGAATATGGATTAATCATGGATACACAATCACCACAGAAGTTCTGAACCTTATACATCTGGAATTGATCGATTCCTTGAAGCGTCACGTGCTCATATTGATTCCACTTATAGGATGTGATGCCCATGTTAGGACTACAATAATAAAAAATTTTAAGTCCTATGATTGATCAAACTACATTTGATTGGACGTGGTTTTAGTCTATAATATATTCAGTCTCATGTGAGTGCGGCCCAAACCCACGTAGATGCAATGCATGTACATCATGATGAGAGCGTGGATACGACAAAGGTTCTTGATCAGGTCAAAGAAATGTTGGACAACATTATTATGGGGACAACATTGGATTCAACTCCAGATGATGATGGTGAATACAGGTCTCTTCAATACTTAATGGGTGATGCCCGAAGCGATCTATATTCAGGTTGTACAAAGTTAACAAAACTAGCTTTCATTCTCAAGTTGTTACATATCAAAATAATGAATAATTGTTCTAACATGTCTTTTGACATGCTAATTGATTTGTTAAAGACATTGCCCAAGTGAAAAAGACATTGCCCAACAACTTTAATTACGTGAAGATAGATGCATACGTACTTGTGCTTTTTTGGGAGGAGCATAAGAAAAACAAAATGTGCCCAAAGTACAAAAAAATCAAGTGAAATATGAGAAATAGAGCACGACCAAAAGCTTCTATTACTAAGGCATATTTTTTAACAGAATGTGTGACCTTTTGCTGAATATATCTTAGTGGTATTGACACTAGATTTAACCGTTGAGATCGGCGTGATGATAGGCCCAGCACAGCAAGGACACCCAACTTGTCTATATTCTCACATGACATTCGCGTGAAAGCTGAAGATGGTTTACTAGTTATACATTAATATTTGAAACATACGAGAGTTCATCGGTATGTGCTAGACAATAGTGTTGAATTTGAGCCATATCTAAGAAAACACAAGCAAATAATCTGATATTTATGCAACAATGTTCAGGAAGCTAAAATATGATATGACTAGAAGTTTGCAACTTGGTCTCTACATGCTCACGAAGATGTTTCTTCAGAATTACGAAATCTTGTAGAAGGACCTGAGCATGAATCACAGTCATGTTAAACTTGTGATGTGAATGGAATCAGGTTTCATGCACAGTATCAAGGTCAAGACTGTAGTTCTCAGAATAGTAGGGTAATGGTTACGTGTGCAGGAAATGTAAGGGAGCCTAATATAGATTATTATGGTGTTCTAAAAGATATTGTCGAATTTAAATATATAGGATAAAATTTGGTGTATATGTTTAGATATGATTGGTTTGATAATAGGCATATGCATAGGGATGAATACTTTACATGTATCAACATGTCTTACCGAGCATAATAGGATGATCCTTTTATTTTAGTCTCTCAAGTTATGCAAGTATTTTATATTAAAGATACCATAAATAGCAAAATACATATAGCAAGGAAGATCATACCAAGAAATATGCATGTGATTCTACCATTTTCTATTGAACGGAATGAAAAACATGACAATGATGCATATCAAGAGGCTGATTGCACAGGGGTTTATTCATTACTTCACCACCCCATCGACGAAGATTTTATATCGTTATACCAAGATGATTTAAAGGATGATTGAAAGAATTTTGATAGTTAATATTATTGTATGTTAACCTGGATAATGAATATTCTTGTATGATTCAATTTTGTAGTGTAGTCTGATCTAATATTTTTTCATAAAATTAACAGATATCGACATATTCACGATGAGGACGTGGGTGTTCTTCCCTCAAGATCGGTTCACCACTCTCCAGCCAAGGTGAACACCTAGACGAGATCAACTTCAAATCATAGGTGGGTGATACTTCAAGGGAGGAAGAGGTACCCCCCCCCCCCCCACACACACACACACACACACACGCACACACACACACCACAGGCCACTGCAGCTCCAGAGCGATCCATGGCGACCTTTGGTAAATATTTCAGTAACTCTTTAGTATAATTAATAATTTATTACCATTATTCCTATTAATATTTGTTTATTACTATATATTAACAACTACAAAATCTTTCTAGCATAAATGTGGGAAGAATAAATATGTAGACCACCACAAGCAAATCAAGCAATGAAAGGCTTCACTAATTATCAAGTTTGGAACGCAAGGAGTTATGGGCGAGGGCTCCTCCACATTTTCTAAAAGTCTTTTGTGCATCATCAAAGAGCGGGTCACACTCACTCACAACTTATGAAACAAGATCCAAGATGATGAGAATATGGTGTTGCGTGAGGCATTTTATGTAAGTATATTGTCTAACTATATTTTTGATAAATAGATTAATCGATAAAAAAAGTGTTATTAACTATATTTTGATAATTTGGTGCAGGGCAAGTTTGATTTAGATAAGGATATACCTGAACATCAAACGTGCATGAAGAAGCGGTTTGCACTATCATACTCAAGATTTTGAAAAAGTTTCCACAAGTATTACCAAAAGTTTGGAAACCACAGCATAACAGAACAATAGCCTCACGAGGGATGTGACTCTACAGTATAGAAATAGATTTACAAGTTTTCATCGAAGACTATTAAATGGTAAATATTGGATATACATTTATAAGTAAATAAATGTTTAAATTTTTAGATTTTTATCTACTAATTTATCTTCATTTGGTTAACAGCGAGCGTCGAAGAAAAAATTGATGATAAAACAAAACAAACGGTTCTATATACGAGGGTAAGTTTTTTATTCTATAAGTTTATTTTTTTAATATATATAGTATAATATTAAATATGTTTGATTTATTAAATTCTTAAATTGTTGTTTGCATACTGAAATAGATAGGCAGGAACGGATGCCAAGTGGGTTCTACAAAGAGATGCATACCCATTCAAATCATAAGACATTTATCTATAGCAAATCATAAGACACATTTGTAAGTAACTCACACTTTGTAATGCTATATTCATTTATTCTATTGTGTATATTATCATTAGTTACTGATAACCATTTGTGAACGGCGTGCAGACGAAGCCGCAATTTGTGAAGATTGAATGTTTAATATTTTTTTCACAAGGAGACCCATTGATAACGCAGCGTGAGGTCTTTGCCAAGATCCTCAAAGAGTGATACAGAGATGCGAGGGGGATGAGTGTATTTGTTATTCCATCCAAACCATCCTCCTACACTCAAGTTTGAGTTTTAAAGTTATCTTCTCTGTTGGAGGCAATACAGGCAGAGCTCCAACAATTAAGAGAAGAACAAAGGATGGACCGAGAAGAACGGGAGTGAGAAAGACAAGAAATTGATCGAGAGAGAAGTAGCTAGGAAGTTTAGGGAGGAGATGCAGGCCTTCATGAATGTGCATAGACAAAACCCCTCATCCTAGATCCAAAATTTCATTGTTATATTGTTTAACTATAATTTTCTACCTTGCTAGAATTTTTAAACTCTTTGTTTACTTGTTTATGATGTAATTGTTTTGATTCTCCTGTGATGGATGTATACAATTTATAAACTCTGTTTGTTTACTTGTTTATATGAATATTAGAAGCGTATATATTTGTTGCCAGCTTAGAAATGATGTAGGAGGTGTAGGGAGTTTGTATTTGAAGTGTATTTGTTGCAGACTTGGAGAGGATATAATTTTTAAACTCTCTTTATTTATTTGTTTATGTGAATATTAGAAGTGTATATATTTGTTGAAGGCTTGGAGAGGATGTAGGAGGTGTAGGGGTTGTATTTGAAGTGTGTTTGTTGCTGGCTTAGAGAGAATACAATTTCTAAACTCTCTTTGTTTGCTTGTTTATGTGAATATTAGAAGTGTATATGTATATTGCAGGCTTGGAGAGGATATAAGGGGCATAGTAGGTTTGTATTTAAAGTGTGTTTATTATAGGCTTGGAGTGGATACAATTTCTAAACTGTCTTTATTTACTTGTGTATGTGAATATTAGAAGTGTATATGTTTGTTGCAGGCTTTGAGAGGATACAATTTCTAAACTTTCTTTGTTTACTTGTTTATGTGAATATTAGAAGTGTATATATTTGTTAAAAGCTTAAAGAGGATGTAAGGGGTATAGGGAGTTTGTATTTAAAGTGTGTTTGTTGCAGAAGAAGATACAATTTCTAAACTCTCTTTGTTTACTTATTTATGTGAATATTATAAGTGTATATGTTTGTTGCAGGCTTTGAAGAGAATGAATAGGATGTAGGGTGTTTGTTTTTGAAGTGTTTGTTGTAGGCTTGAAGAGGATACAATTTCTGAACTCTCTTTGTTTACTTGTTTATGTGAATATTATAAGTATATATGTTTATTGCAGGCTTGGAGAGCATGTAAGGGTTGTAGCAGGTTTGTATTTGAATTGTGTTGCAGACTTAGAGCGGATACAATTTTTAAACCTTCTTTGTTTACTTGTTTATGTAAATATTAGAAGTGCATGTTTATTGCAGGCTTAGAGAGGATGAAGGGGGTGTAGCGGGTTTCTATTTGAAGTGTGTTTTTAAACTCTCTTTGTTTATTTGTTTTTGTTGAATATAAAAAAAAATTTAAAATTATTTTTTTTGTTTTTTGCTTGTAGGTTTATAGCATTTAACAATGAGATCCTTGTCTCACCGTTATAGGCAAAATTCTTGTTTTGCTAGCTTATAACGGTGAGTTAATTCACCTCATTATAGCCTATAATGGCGACTTAATTTGCCCCATTGTATCCTATAACAACGAGCTAAGGATCTTATCGTTATCGCCTATAATGGTGAGAGTACCTCGCTATTATAACCTATTGGTAGTCTATAACATATCTCAGCCTTATATCCTATATCACCGTTAAAACATCTTCATCGTTAAAGATTGTCACGCTCTTATTGATATTCTCACTTCTAGGGATATTCTTTGTTGGTGTTGGTTCACCCTTTAATGGCGAGCTATAAATGCATCATTATTACTCAACAATGGTCAATTCTTTTCGGCTACTTATCGGCAAAAATTCTTGATGTTATAGGCCTGTAGCAGCGATAAATAGGTCAATAGAGGCAAAATATGTTGTTGCTATTGACATGCATCCTTGTAGTGAAAAAAAAAAATATATATATATATATATATATATATATATATATATATATATATATTATTTTTATTACTAGTTAATGACCCTATACGAGCTGATCTCGATCAAACACTCATTGTTCTATCATAGCTCACTAATATGTGGCCATGGCATTTTTAAGACTGAAAAGGCACAATTGTGTAGCAAAAGGTACTCCAAAGTGTCGGGAATGTGGTTTTGGGTTGGTCTTGGATGGCCAACTTAATCCGGTTGTATCTTAAGTATCTATCCCTAAAAGAGTATATTTTATATTCAGTTGTGCTACCAAAAATAAGATCTATGTTTTGTAGAAGAAAGTCGTCTTTTAGAGTAAATCAGTTCAAACCTCTGAAATCAATGCAGACCCTAAGTTCGCAATTGGATTTAAGGATTGCAACTATGTCGGCTAACCATTCTGGATAGTCTATTGAGTGGATTAATCCTATTTTCAAAAGGTCCTCTCGATTCACCTTGACTTGAAGCTTTACTTTTTGCCCAATCTTTCTAAGATTATTTTATCACTTTTTATAATGCAATTATTATAATGGGTTATGAATCGAATCATTTAAATCATTATGTCTGTGTTAATAAAAGTTTGAGTAACTTTGCAATCTTGTTTTTATATATTGGTGACATACTCATTGTTACTAATGACATCTATGCTAAATAAAACAAAACCATGATTGAACTCTCAATTGAAATGTATATGGAGGAATTTTCTTATACTATGGGAATTAAAATTGAAAGAGATTGAAACTCAAGGTTGTTAACTATGTACCAAAACAAATATCTTAAGTGTATTACTCTATAATTAAAGGGTTAAAGTTACATAAAAATAACTGGCCAAAAGAGGGATAGAAAAGATTAAATCTTTTGTATGCACAAGTTGTTGGAAGCTTAATTTATTCTATGTTAAGCACGAGGGCAGACATAAGTTTTATTTTTGGCCTTGTTAGCAGTTACAAAAGTAACTTGACCTTTCACATTGGGATGTGGTTAAAAGAATATTTTGATATATAAAGAGAACAAAAAATCTCAAATTGTGCTTTTAAGCTAATACTTTGAAATTAGTTGGATATTTTAATGTCGGCTTTGTTGAGAGCATAGATGACAGTAAGTCCACTTCAAGACATGTTTTCATCTCAAGAGTTGGTTTTTGGATGTGTTGCACAATAAACACAAGAAGGTTAATACATTGCATGCAACATAGATTGCATGCAACATAGCTACCACATTCGTTGTCTGGATAAATCGATTTATAAAAGATTTTAAGATAGACATAGACATAGTTGAGATACAGATGCAGATTTATGGTGATAATCAAGCGGCTATATATTAGCTTGATGAACAGTGAAACAACAACGCTAAAAGCAAGCACATTGAAATAAAATATTAATATGTATATCACATGATTAAAAGAAATGAAATAATTGTGAGTTATATTTCCTCTTACGATATAATAGTGGGTCTGCTAACAATAGAATATCTGAACATTTATTTTCAAAGCATGTCAGCCTCATGTGACTCGGGTATGTCTGAACTTGAGTGTCATGATAGAATATATGCCACTGAGAGCATGAAAACCCTCATGACAAAAGTGTCACTAATAGTGGTTGGAAAGCTCTGTTGCTTTATAATGTTATGATGGATTGGATTATGTTACTGAAACTGTGAGAACCCTCATAACAAGTGTACCACAAATAGTGGAAGCGAATTTAACTCTCTTAAGAGTGATGATAGAATAGCCATTGGGCGCATGAAAAATCTCATGACTGGATTTTCACGAATAGTAGTGGGGTTATATCGTCTTTATGAGCAAGTGGGAGATGTTGGTAACGTGCCCATCTAAAGCCATATTAATTACTAAATTAAGAGATTAAAATAAATTTTCATAAATCCAATCATTTTTTGCAAAACATACCAAAATCATAATTAAGATTGCCTTCAGTTAATAAAAGTGACCGTTTTCTCCAACGGTAGGTTATGTGCAAATCCAACTCAAGGAAAATCTCTATAAATAGAGATGGCATATAATAGAAGGGTGTGCAAAGTCTGGAAATTGCCTACTGTCAAGAGCTGAGGAAATGCTCTATGGTCCCATTGGGAAACACCAGTCTCATGACATCTCTCCCTCTGACCTTCATTGCTTGAAACCACCGCGGGTATATGTCTAACATAGCGAAAAATGTAATCTCCACTATATTTCATGTTTGTAACAGGACAGCAGAAAATGGTTATTTTCATCATGCATATTCCTGCTTCTGCACCATCTGATGTACGAGCTTATCAAGTATAAAAGCATGAATGGCTGACCTGGAACTGCACAGTATAAAATTCAGTTGCAAGTCAATAATGATCATAGTTTGCTGGAATGGGAAGTAGATAAAGTGCAGGCTCCATTAACGTCAGTCCATGCTCTGGTTTTATCTAAAGCGTATTAGTGAAATATAAGAATACAAATTGTATTTTTTTTTTTCATTTGATGACGGACACCCCCATCCAGTTTTGAGGGCAGATCAGGTGCTATCACATTGCACACTTTGAGGTTGTCATTGCACTTGAATGCCCTCCATCTCTGGGGTACAGCCTGTCAGCTATGGGGCCGAAAGAGGATGGAGGGCAGATCCAATGCAGCCAGAGGCAGAGCTGGGGGGGGGCAGGACGCCCAGTCCTGCCTGCCGAAACAGTTAAAAAAAAAAATTTAAAGCCCAGCCCTGATTCCATATGAAATAGATTTTTATCCATTTTTTTAGCCCAGCCCTGACTGCAGCAAATAGTTTGATTTGTCCATATGAAATAGATTTTTATTAATAATTGTAGCCATTTTTATTTTATCTCAAAAAAAAAAATGGGGGGCACTGCCCCCCCAACCCCCTACTATCACACCAATTTTTTTTTTTTTTGCTCTGTTTGCGCCCCCCCCCCCCCCCCACCCCACACACACACACACACACATGAATCCTAGCTAGGCCACTGGATGCAGCGGCACATTAAAGTGTGCAATGTGATTGCACCTGATCTGTAGACCGATTTTTTGGATCACCCAAATGAATTCAGGTTTACCACCCCCACTTTTCTCAAGCTAAGCTTTCCCTCCCCTATCCCGCACCTCTTTTCGCTAATCCAGGTAGATCCAGGAGTAATTTGGATCATAATAGATCAAATGATTTGACAAAACACAATTTTTTGTGTTTTTAAATGACCTCTGTCTCTCCCTGCTTGTACAATGAATGGTGGTGATTGAAGTGATGGATGGTGGTGATTTCAAAAGACAAAAAAATTGTGTTTTGTTGAATCACCTGATCTGTGCGCGCACACAGAAATGGAAGTTAAATGACACTGCTTGTAGCAAGCGTTTCCTTCGGATTTTGAAGTTTATGCGCGCACTTTCATTTATTATGGTGTTGACCCACTGATGAAGCTTTTGGAAGGCGCCTATAGTCGTTCCTAGCTTTGAACATCTGCACAAGGCGTTGGATAACATGCTCCATGATGTAAAGTTGAAATATGAACCAACCCCTTGATCGATTGGGAGAAAGAAATTGGCTGCTGAATAGTGAAAAACTGCCGCAGACATACATTGGAATGGAAACACTGTGCCAAAATTTGATGTTGAGGATGGAGTTGCCAAAAACATGAATGGTGTTGAAATGTGGTATTGGATCTGCTAACTCTAATCCCAATGCAGTGTTTCGGAGACACTATTGCTCCCAAAGAGAAGAAAGCATGAGACCACTGGGAGAAACGGCAACACAGCTCCAATTCTAGGCTCCAGGATTGCCAATGTGAGCAATAGTGTTGGGAGCAATACCCTTCAAAGTAATGATACTTTTTTTTAAAATGTGTGGTCACTTTTTTGGGCAATGTGAGCCTTTTAGATTTGGAGAGAAACAATAAGTTAAACAGTTTTTTCAAAAAGTAAAGTGTATTTCACAAATTTAATTTGAAAGATAAAGTTATTTTTTTATAACCCTGCATTTTAAAAAATGTCGTTACTTTCAATATACGATCATTTAACCCATTGAACACAACTAATGTTAGAATACTAATTTAATATTGAATAACACACACACCCAAACACACAAAACACAGACACCTATATATATATATATATATATATATATATATATATATATATATATATATATATATATATATATATATATATATATATATATATATATATGTGTGTGAGAGAGAGAGAGATAGGGCGGGTGCATAGAGTTTAGTTGTTGGGTTGAGGCCTATATATACTTAAGCTCTCTGCTCTCTTTTCTTCTCTTGTACTCTCCACTCTCCACAAGCACCATGCTCTCTTGCTCTCTCTAGACCATGTGAGTTCTCTCTTCTTAGTACTCTTTTTGTCCCTCTCTCTAGTGAGTTTAGACATTAACTTAGTCTAGTCTATGCCAAAGTTGAGCTTAAGGTCTACCTAACCCAGTTAAGAGGTGATTCAAGGTAATTTATGTTGAGCTTTTTTGTCTTACCTAGTGCATAGTGTGGGCCGACCTTCATAAGTAGGTGAAAGCTTGATTGCAACTTGTAAGTGAAGTTGCACGAATACCCATTGCACCAAAGACTTGATCCTAAGTGGGGCAACTATTGCTTGAAAGATGACACATCTAACACATGTTTTCGAGTGCACTTGATTCAAATTTAGTTGTTATACCTATTAGGTTAATTTTTCAATAATTTTCAAGCAACTGTTCTACAAAAATGGTGACTATTATAAAAATTGGTAATCAAAAGCTGCCCAAATTATCTCTGTTCGATGGCACTAACTTCAAGTGGTGGCAGCACAATCAAATTTTTACCACAATTGTGAACATAGTGTATGTGCTCATGGAGGCATGTCCAAAAGAACGAGAGAATAAAACCATTGCTCAGAACTGAAAAAAAAGAAAGTGAAAGAAGAATTACTTCATGTGTCATAACCACATCTTGAATGCACTCTCAAGTAGGCATGATGAAGGAGCACTGGTATGTGCTTGAAAGCAAATATAAGATGGCGGATGCTTAAAATCATAAGTTTTTTGTTAATAAATACATGGATTTCAAATTCTTTAATGATAAGTCATTATTGCCTCAAGTTCATAAGATGTAAATCTTAGTTTATCATATCAAGTTTGAGGGTATGCACCTTGATGAATCATTCTGCAATCATTAAAAGATCGCTGCCATCTTGAAAAGATTATATAAATAAGTTAAAATATAAAAATAAAAAAATTATCTTAAAACTTCTTCAATATCTTAGAATCAAAGAGGAAGCTCGCTCTCAGGCCAAAAAAAAATGAAGTGAAAGAAGTTGGTATTAAGGTAAACATGTTTGAGCATAAATCAAGGTTCAAACCCATATGTAGGAACAAGATAAAAAATTCAAGATTATTGCTAAGAAGAGACTTTTTTTTCCTACTATACTTGTAGTAAACCGAGTCACTATGTGAGAGAGTGTCAACACAAGAAAAAAATTTAAGACAACACGGCTAGTAAACCTAATGATAATCTGGTGGTTGTAATAATTGACATATTATGATTCATTCGAATAAGGGGTGGTACATGAATTTTGGATCGATGATTCATTAATGCAATGTTCAGATTATATTCAAAACATACATAATCATATGAAAAGATTATAAAATCCATATGGGAGATTCTCATGAAGTTATGTTTATGAAAAAAAGAGTGTGGAGCTTTGCTTCACCTCTAAGAAGTGTTTAACCCCTAAAATTTGTATCATGTATCCACTATTATGTTCCAAATCTCATGGGTGTCACTCTCTATGAAATTACATAAATTGAAGCATAGTGACTCTCTGAGAGTAAAGGGTAAGCCCACGAAGTTTTATGTTTTCAAGACAGCGATCATAAGTCTTTGATTCTGGGAGTGGTTACTCCATGTAAATATTAAAAAAATGTATTTACTGTTATAAAGATTCTTTTATATCTATCTACCTGCTTACAACTTATGGTTTTAAAGTTGTGATGTAATTCAGTAATATTATGTTATCGAAGAACCACAAGTTTGTAGACAAAAGCTACTCTATATATAGGTTATTTAAGCTTATTTCGATTAATAAAGCTAATGTTGTTTTTATTTATATGCTTAACTCATATGGTTTATGGCATGCTAGACTAGAAAATATTAATTATAAATTTGTGTGAAGCATGGGTAACTTATGACTTATTCATAAATACAAAATTGAATACGTTAAAAAATATAATATTTTCATTCAAACTAAGTTTGTGAAATAACCTTTTCCAAGTGTTGAAAGAAAAGCAAAATTACTTGGTTTGATACATAGTGGTGTATATGATTTGAAAAATTCTCTCACTTGTAGAGGTAGCAATTAATTTATCATATTTATTGATGATTTTTTTAAATATGTTTATATTTGTCTCATAAAAAGTAAAACAAATCTTTTGAGAAATTTAAGATTTTCGAAAAAAAGGTTTAAAATTTTCATGATTATGAAATAAGTATTTTATATCTAATAGAGGTGGTGAATGTCTTTCAAATAATTTCATTAAATTTTAAAAAAATCATGAGATACAAAAACAAAATACTAGTTCATATACTCATTAGCATAATGGTGTAACTGAATATAAAAATAGGACTCTTCTAGATATGGTTAATGAAATGCTTGTAAGTTCTGAAATGGCATATAATCTATGAGGTGATGCTTTGTTTAGTTTGTATCATATCTTAAATAGAGTTTCATATTTTGAATCAAACACTATACCTTATAAACTTTGAAACTATAAAAAACTAAATTTGAGTTATTTAAAAGTTTGAGATTGCATTACTTATGTAAAGCTTACAGAACCAAAATTAACCAAATTTGATCCAAAAATACAAACATGTATTTTCATTTAATATTCTCAAAATACAAAACTTATTGATTTACGGATATTAAAATCAAAGTGATTTTAGAATCTATCAAAACTTAATTTAGAAAAGAATTAACTTTAAAATACCTTGAAATTCTAAAAGATATTGAAAATGAGTCAAATTTTAGAAAAAGAATTTGTGAGCCCAAAGATAAGGAAATTCAAAACAACAAGAGATTAAAAAAACCAAAAGAATTTGGTCTTGGTTTTCATGTCTATATAATAGATATCGACCCAATTTCTTTTTTGAAAGTTATGACCCCTCTAAATATTGCTTCTTGGAAGAAAAAGCTATAGAGAGTAAAATAGATTATATCCTTAAAAATAAAATATAGATTTTGGTTTATTTACCCCTTAATTTTAAACCTTTGTAATGCAAATAGATTTTCAAGAGAAAACTTTGACCCGATGCTTCTATTAAAAAATTTAAAGCTAGACTTATTGCTAAATGTTTTAAACAAAAACCTGAACTTGATTATTTTAACACTTATGCTCCTATAAATAAGATTCCTTTCATTAAAACCATGATTGTTTTGACATCGGTTTTCAAACTTAAGATTCACCAAATAGATGTTAAAATTGTGTTTTTAAATTGTGTCTTGAAGGAGGAGATTTATATAGAACAGCCTCACGCCTATGTTGTATCAAGCCAAGAAAAGAAATTTTTAAATTGTTAAGGTATTTATATGGTTTGAAACAATCACTTAAACAATGTCATTAAGAATTTGATAATGTTATAGTAACATACAGATTTAAAATAATAAAAAAAGATAAATGTATATATAGCATAGTAGAAAGTGATATATTATATACTAATTATAAGCAATAGTATATAATACATAAATAATAGCAAACACTTTCTTTCATCTAAATTTAATATGAAAGATGCAAGCTTAACTGATGTTATTCTTGATATTAAATTGATTAGACATGAGAATGAATATGCATTAACTCAATCACACTACATTAAAAAGATTGTGAGAAAATACAATCATTATGATTGTAAGCATGTTACTATATTCCATTACACCCTAGTATTAAGTTGTCTATTTACACTGGAAGAAGTATATTCTAATTACAGTATGAAAGTATTGTTCGCAGTCTCATGTATGTTGTGAATGAAACTATACTATATATAGGTGTTTTGCATGAGTAAGTTGAATCGGTACACTAGCAATCCAGGACAAAGGCATTGGGATGTTATCTATCAAGTCTTTAAGTATTTAAGATGAACTTTAGAATGTAAAATATTTTATTAGATCGAACTCGTTGTACTTGGAGGTTACAATGATGTAAACTATAATTCAGACTCCAATGAGTTATTATTTACAAATGGGTGAATATTTACCCTTGGATCTGGAATAGTTACTTGGGGATCCAAAATGAAAACTTTGATAACATATTCTACAATGAAAGCATAATTAATAGCACTAGCTTCAGCTACTAAAGAAATTGAATAGCAGAAAAATCTCTTAAAGGACATACCATTAAGCAATAATCGGATACCTCCAATAGCTATATAGTGTGATAGTCAAGCATCTATTTATAAAGCACTAAGTAATATTTATGGTGAAAAATCTAAACATAACAGCCTAAAGCATAATTATATGAATAGTTTACTCAAGCAAGGAGTAATCTCGATTGAGTATATGAAATTTTGTCAAAACTTAACAGAATCGTTGACAAAGAGACTTTCTTAAAAAATCATCTTTAAGAAATTGAGGAGAATGAGACTAAAGCCTATAAAAACAATCACCCCTAGTGGGAATCCAACCATATGATATGGGTTAAACCAAGTCTAGTAGTTCAATGGGAAGAACAAATCACTAAGTAATTGGGTTGAGCACTTATAATTTTTTTATTTTTGATGTCATGTGCTCAAAATGTATGTACAAAGGTTAAGTTTAAACTAAACTCTTAATGAGATCCATAAGCCTTATGGCTAGAGTGTTTCGAATATATTTACACCCTTGATGGATATGTGAGTGTGAATGTGGAGGTCGCCTTCTATGAGACTTGGGCTTTGTTTTTAGAGCACTCATAAAATTGAGATACAACATAAAATTCTTAATGTGTAACTTCTATACACTAGTAGACACACTATGATCACATGTCGTAATAGTGTGTATTTCTATGTTTAGAAAGTTAATTAGGATTCTTAATTCAAAGCTAACGATATTGAGGTTTCGAACTAATTATGGCTAAGTAACACTAATATGGAGGCTCAAATTTAAAAGGTACCTTCATTTATGCATTGGATCTTCATAAATTGCCTCTTAAATCATTTTATAATTTTGATCCAAGTGAGAGATTATTGAGTTTTGCCTCAAAATTATTGGATTTAACCATAACTTTGTCTATTCTTTTCTTATTTTTTACCTAAGTTAGTGGGTGTTCATTTGTTCCTAAAAGTTTAGTTCTAAATTGAAGAATTTCACTTAGGTATAATTAGTGTAGAGTTGTATTTACAGGCAAGGCTCATTAGAGCATGTCAATTGAATTTTAAACTTTATACTTTGGACAATGGACTTTGGAAATGAATTTGGGTTCAGGTTTAGGCTTCAGTTGAGTTTGATTTGGTTTGGTTTGATCATGATCATTCTTGGGCCTTGATCATTCTTTTTTGTGCTTGAGACAATTTTATCCCTAAGACCAAAATTGACCTTATTTACCTTTTGAACAATCCATTTAATGAGCTTTGACCATTTTGTTTTTATCTAGACCTAGTCAACTCAAACATTGGGGCCACCCTTAACTTGCTCAAATATTCCTACATGGCCTCTTCAATGCTCCAATGTTTCAAAATTGTCCATCCATGTTGACCTTTGACTGCACCCCTCTTTTGAACAACTTTGATTGCGACAGAGACATTTCTGACCCATTGACTGTCATTTTTACCCTTGGACATAGCTCAACCCATAACCTCTCTTCGGATAACAATTGGTGTCATTATGGTCAATTGTACCTGCATGCTCTTTATTGCCAGTTTGAGCCAAAACCTATGCTCTCTAGTCCATAGTCCTCTTCATGTTCTCTCTAGTAAATTTATACCTCGAGTTAGTTAAGGCTTTGCTTAACCTAAAGTCTAGCTTAAGTTGAGTTTTAGGATCTACGTAACTTAGTCAAGAGGCGATTCAAGGTGATTCATCTCACTCGGTGCAAGATGATGACCAAACCCAATTAGGCAAAAATTCAATTGTATCTTAAAAACAAAGTTACACAAATAACCATTGCACCAAAGACTTGATCTTAAATGGGTCAGCTATCACTTGAAAGAGAGAACATCTAAAGTGGGCCTGATTACTCACATAACATGTACCTAGTTAAAATCAAAGCATCAAGAGCCAGCTACCGGTGGTGTGGCTGCCTGCAAAGGACCAGGAGGGCTGTTAACTGGCCAGAGCCTGACTTACCCATCAAGTGCATTTAACCCAAGATCCAAAGTTTGTGTGAACTGAAAATAAAAAACGAAATCCCCATCTAAATAGGAGCAGACCCATTGACCAATGTGGATCAACCTCAGTCACGACTCAAAATTTTGTTCAGACTGCCCACATGATGCAAGTCTTACTACTGAAAAAGAAAACAGTACATAGGATCGTATGAGATAGCGGGCTAGTTAGGTCACACTCATAAAAATAACGTGTTGGAATCCCATGGAGATATTCACCAGCTTGCATATTGAAAAAAAGAAAAAAGAAAAAGGGGACCACCAATCTGCATGCGCCTAACAGCAGCCATCAACACAACCCAATATCCCATAAAAAGACAGAAAAGCAGCTCAGAAAGTTAATTTTGAGTGAAAGGAACCCCACAAAAATACTTCAGACACATCATCTATTCAAGCAATCAATGCAGCACATCTTTAACAATGCGGTGACCAATCTTGCAACCGATGCCCACCGGGATCCTTCAGAAACAGCAGCCCTCCCAAATTACCACAGTTGGCCTGTAATTTCATGTGTGAAGATTTCGAGGTGTTGTAATCCTTCAGAAAAATGCAGATAGCAAAACCAGAAAACAGCAGTATTTTCTTACGGCACACGGAGATTAACATGGAATGCCCGGAACGTTACAAGTACCTGGTTATACATACCTTGCCTACTCATCCTGATATGGCTTCCAATTTAGCCATATGAATTGAGTTTGCAGTAACTATTAATCTTACATGAAGATGTGCCTTAGTAACATGAAGTCTACTTAAAAACTTTCAAGAATGTACTTGTGTAATCCCTTCAGTCAATGACATACAATTAGTGATTGAAAGATAAAATCCAGAGAATCTTTGGAGCATCTGCAACAGTACACCTCAAAGTTTACCGAGAGATAAACTGCAAATTCTCGAAGTTCCAACCAAACTCTACATGCTAGCAAGAGAAGTTCACCCCCAGGACATAACAAACTAACGAAGCAAATCCATTATGTGGAGAGAACTGACATACAGCTAGACCAGATGGAATAATTAGATTACGTTAACATTTTCTGCCACCTACGAATTATCTGCTTTTTAATGCATGGGAGGACGAGGAGAACGAGGCCTCACTGGCGTCTTGGACGGGCTCACCCTGCACAGAATTTTTTAATATTGAGAAAATTAGTGAGGATTAGATAGATAGGATAGAATCATTTGGTTGACCTATTTATAGGGGTGGGCAACGGGCCCGGCCTGTCAATTGGTGGGCAGGGCCAAAAACCCGGTTCAGGCAGCGACCCATTGAGAAAAAACCCAGCCCACAGCTCACCGTTAGGCCTGTGGGTATATATATATATCACCCTCAGGATCAGAGACCTAGTCGAGCTAGCTTGGACGTTCATAATTACGGTCGCTGTCCTGGCAGCGTAAAACTCCATGGGCTTAACCCTTGCCCCCAGGGAGTCACCATGCTTCGGTTTGCGCAATGGGTGACGCTCATGGGATTTGAACCAAGACCATCTGCCTAGCGGCCTAGGTCTCATCCCACTACACTGAACCCCTTTATAAAATATATATATAATATATTTACTTTATGTTATGTTATATATATACCTGCAGCCCAGCCCGTGTTGGCCCGGTTCAGGCTAAGCTTGGGCCTAATTTATAGCCCCAAGCCCGGCCATGGCGTCTGGGCACCGCCCGGCCCATGGCAGACTAGGCACCACCAGGCCCATTGCCCACCTTTACCTAGTCGTAGTTAATACCTTATAGGCAAGGAGCCCAAGACGGCACCGCTACAGTTCAATGCATTGATAGCACTTTCTGCCTGCAAGAGAAAACCCCACAAGCCATTAGTCTCCCAAAATTTCAATTAACAAATAATCCTTCAACTATAGAAAAAACGGGCTTTATGACTAACTGATAAATCAAACAGATATTCATAGCTTTTCCAGATACAAGACTTTGTCAACATTCAACAAGTGTTAGCAGGTCTCATTCAAAAGATAAGAAAAGCTTCCCCAATAGCTGAAATTAGCAAGTGCAAGAAATTAACCAAGCTCTCATGAACCCATTTCATCACAATGGAGTCCCATTATTTGCAAAATTGCTGGATGCATCACTTTTTGAAATACTGGCAGATGCCAAAGATTGTTTAATTTCTTTGTCTTGGAGGATTGACCATAACACATTCATGGCAGTCAAGGGAAGAAATAAAATCATGAACAAAATGCTTCTGGACAAGTTTATTTTGCTTTTCAACTTTTACACTTGCTGCGTTCCAGGTATGTCAGGAAGACGTGAAACAAAAACATGAAACATCCAAAGAGAACTAATTCACGACAACTACATCCTAGGTGGGACAAGGCATGATAATGATAACCACGTCAACAATGACAACAGTCATGTCAGGATGATTCTTCTAAATTTGAAGCAAAGAGGTGGATGTATATGTTAGGAAATGAAACATCCTGGCAAATTCCAACTTGTGAAAACATATGCTGCATGGTGCGATCAAGTGATGCCTGTGTACAACAAAAAGGAAACAGGTAGATTTGCACAACATGTTGCTTCAAGAACAACACGGATATGAATATCAGAGTTAACATGGAGTATGGAAATATAAGTTTCTGAGCACATGATTCTTCTAAACCTGAAACAAAGAGTTTGATGTAGAAATAAGAAGAAACATCCTGGTAAATTAAGACTTGTGAAAACAGGTGCCCACATGGTCAGATTAAGTTATTCCTGTGTGCGACAAAGGGGAATCAAATAGACTTTCATAATGTTATTTCAAGAATAACACACAGGGACACTGATATGGAGTTTCTGAGTTCATGCACCTGTATGGTGGGATCAAGTTCAAGAAGCATGCAGAACATAGAGGCCTAAAATGGATCTCAACTAAAGTATGGGGATTAAGGAACTAAAACGGAGTCCAGTAACATAAGTTTGTCAGTTCATCTGTTCATAAGGTAGAAACAACTATCAAGACAAACATAAAGGCGAATACTGGCCTCAACATGGAAGAAAAGAGGCCATCAGAGAAAAGGAAACACTTGCAGGAGCTCAAGCCTCAGAAATATAACCAAAATTCATTATTCGTAATTCAGAGTCTCAAACTTTCAGTAGCTCGAACTGGTAGTATACTAGCAAATCAGCTTCCCAATAAAACAATCTAGACATGCTAAGCCCAAGTACAGTTCTATAAGATAACACAAGCACATGAAGATGGTGATATGGAAGATAACCAAAAATAGAACAAATTCATATCCCGTTCCTAGAAGTTGTGCATTCAAGACATGTTCCAAGGGTATTTCTTTGTGGACTCCATAGTCTGATTAAAATAGAAGTGAAGAAATAAAAAAAAATCCTCTGCTGACTCCACTAAGACGCTAGTAAAGGTAGCTTGATATGGAAAATAATACCATAGAAAATGCAAAGTAGCTGCATTGGTCAAACTTAAATAGAATAAGGATAGAAGAAGAAAGAAAAGTTCAAGGCAACTTTGAAGTTGATAAGCATCTGGAAGCCACATGTCACCATCTGAACCATTCCCATGGGAGAGGATACAAATTTTTAGGTTCCATAAGCATCAATAGCTTTGAAGGAAACGTCAATACTAAGGTCATAATAGATAAAAAATTCAATTTTTATGGTGATGCAAAAACAGATTCTGGACAATTAACATGAAGGCCAGACTACCATATCCAACTATTTAAACTTTTTCTTTGAATAAGTGTTTACATGAAAAATCACAAGCAGAATGGGCAAAGCAACATTCCTCGAGGAATAGAGTTATAGCTAAGATTAGTTGGAACTTTGATCATATGGAAAAATGAGGCTTTCTGATTCTGCTCCACTCGCCAGAGGACAAAGCTCATTCAGAATGATTCTATATATGATATTTGCATTGTACTTGATTCAAGAAATCATTTATACCCCTCAAAACAAAGGGCTACATGCTATCACATTTGTTAGCAAAAGGAAGTGGAGCATCTTTCAACACGCTAACATGATAAGCACAAAATATCTACAAAAAAATTAATAAGAGAAATACAAGTGATAAGATGAGAATATTTGTTAAAATCAAAATGCAAAATTAAAACAAAACAACATGATATTTTAGTTCCTGTCACTTTGCCTGCTTTCTTTCTTTCACCTTGTATCAATTGTTTTCCCTTTTTGCTAATATAAAATTACCTGAAGTTGTCACATTATCATTAAACTTTGTCTTTTTCTCAATATTGTAATAGAAAGTGAAGGCCAGTGATGATTTTGCCTTTGGAACTGATAATGATGTAGATGAAGGTAAATGCTCAATGACGATCATAACTAATCTTGAGAAAAATATTTACTATTCTTCCTGAGGTATGCTATGAGGAGGAGGATGACGTGCACTGGTTCTCTATGGCTTGTGATATTTGTAGCTGATGGGTACTAAATGCCAATTGATGCTGTTTAGAGTTCACATGTCTTAACAGTTCAGAAGTATCATGATATGAAATTAGGTGAATGTAAAGCAGGCCAATAACCAGGTGTTACATTGGGACAACCAGAGGTCCCATGTTCAGTTACCTTGTTAAAGCAATTTGAGGTCAATGTACCCAGAATGCTACCAAAAATGGAAAGATGAACTGATAGGGCGGATACAGATGAAAAGAGGTCGACGAGTAATGACACAGAGATTCACAAGGATTAGGTGAGAGTCGTGACTGGGGCACGGGGGTGGAGCCAATGAATGGATGACAAAAAAGGTCAACAAGGGATATGAGCCTCACCGAGGCAGGTAACAGGAAAGGTTGAGAAAACTGGCATAGACAAGGATCCCTTTTTGTTGGGAGTTCCTAGGAATTAGGATTACTACCACCTATCTAGGTTGGAAACCAACAATGAAAAAAATGAACAGGTTTAGGAAACACAGACCTTCCACATTTGACAATACAATCAAAGAAATCTTAGATGGCAGGAGTAGGTGCGCAACAGAAATTCCACTGCAGCTGTATTCAAAACAAACTTTACTCCAACTGCACTCAAAACATTCTCACAGGAATACATCCTCACCTATGCAAAAGAGAAAAAGCACAAAAAAAAAGGGAACCTACAGCAAAGTGAAGCACAGAAATTACCAAACTTGAGCAGAATAATACTGAAGATAGCCTAAGTCTTGTGAAGCTTCTACAAGGACCTCTTTTGGAGAGCTAACAAACCGCACATAAGAATCAGCGGGAAAAGTATCTAGTTAACTAAATCGCTCACCACAACCTAGGGCATAAGAACTACTAGCTCCCAAAGATACATCAAAATCAGCCTTCAATGAATCCATAAACATGCCATCACTCATAGAGCCAATACAGACATAACAAGCTACCAAAAGTGTGCACTAAAACCAAGAAAATCTTTGCCACCATCTACATAGAAGACTCATTCCTTTCTACAGGTTCATCTTATCAACCATCCAATAGATCACTTCTCATGCTTCCAAGCAAATCATCTACTTATGCTTCTTTTAATGTTAAAATAAAGCAAGCTGCCATGAGATAAATATGAAAAAGTGATGATAATCACCATTACAAAGTTGTCAAAAGAAAACTCTAAAACATCACTTGGTTGGTTTGAAGGACCCCAGCACCTACATTCGCCACAAGTGCTAGTTCCGCTAAGATTTAGTCTCTCTAGTCATGAACAATAGTGCTCCACCGTGAACCCATTTCCAAGCATTTTTTATAGAGGAAGGAAAAAATGGATCAACTATTTTGTGTATCTTATTGCCTGAAAATGACTTCAGAACTATGTCACATGGGTGCGGGTGCGGGGGTGCGGCACTTTCAAAAAACTTGGGTGCGGGGGTGGGGGGTGCGGCAAATATATATATAGATAAAGTCCAAAAGTTGGACATAAATGACCTTAGGTGCGTTGACCGCACCCGGAGTTAGGTTGATCGCACCGGGTGCGGCATCCAGTTGGCCGAGTCCCTGTGACATAGCTTCTGAACCCCTTCATTATGGAAAGTAGCGGTTGTGCATTAAGGAAAGTGGTTGCTGAGTCAATGTTTTGATACGCGTGTCTACTTTGACTTAATAATAGCTATCAAAATAAAGGGGAAGAGAGAGTCAAGAGAGGCCCGAGCGCAACGACTTGATGAGCTAGGCAGTAGCCTTACCGACTAGTAGCTCTTCTTTCTTGCTCCTTAGAAAAAGGTAAAAAACACTCCATTAACAACAACTTAGGAAGAGTTGGCCTACACACACTATAGGCTCAAGTCTTGGATCAAACTAATCCTGTAACTTCTAGTTCATGTGCGAAAATCGAGAATCTACATAAAAATTATAGGCCTCATAGCCATGGACGAGTTCCCTGTTTTGTCTAATGCAAACTATCATCATCACTTGTAAGTTGTAACAACAATAAAGTTTTTCCATAACTTTAACAATTTTATCTTTAATATGGACCACATGAAGATGAGTAATCAACCAAAATGAAAAATTAAGCAACCTTTTTCAACATAGTGATTAGAAAAGAAAGGCAGAAATTTAAAAGCTTTGTAATGTCAAGAAATACCACGTAGTGGTCACCGTTGCAATCCAGGCTCAAGAAGGAGCTTTACACATATAAGTGTTTATGCATTATTAGTGGTTGAAAAGACCAAATGGCTTTATTGCCCACATTGAACATAAAATATCAGTAAGTTTTCCATGAACATATTTCATGTAACTTTGTGCATATGGTTTACTTAGTTTACATGCAAGCACGCACACATGCACACTTGTGCAGGCATAGAAGCACTCAAGAATATTTTAAAAAAAAAAAAAGATTTGGCTAGGTCACTTTGGCACGAAGTAGAATCAGACATGATTTGTCTCTGTAACATAGACTACAATTGTATAATATAAGTTTTAGCTGCAATTTCTTAAACAAACAATGGTATATAGTATTGTGCAATTGCAAGGTGGCTTTTCTGGATAAGTATTGTTTTATGTGAAACAAAACCTAGTTTAAGGATCAACAAGTTAAGAATAATATCATTAAATGAAGATCATCATCAGATCAACATTATGTGAGATCAATCAAGGAAAAGCACAACAGCAAACAATTAACACTTACCAGCACAAACTCAACAAAAGCAATACGTGTTGAATGCTGGTAATCTCCCAACAGTCTCAGCCGATAAACCTAACCGTAGGATATCAGTTTTAGTTTCTTTGTAAATCAAATACATCAACTAAGAGCAAAACTTTAAGGCTCTCATGAAACCAACAAGCTCTAACCTCTCCACATAGTGTCTCAAAAAAAAGTTTAACATCTGCTTGTGAAACCTATAACAGTAAACAAGGAATTAGCAAGAGTTTGCAACTTCATAGATGAAACAACAATGTGATGATATGTTCCAACTTCACCTTTTTATCAATATTTGTACAATAAATAGTCCTTGCACACATCTCACGTTCATCTTCAGTCTGCACAAAAATATGATGGTTAGATATCAGAAACTAACAAGGTAATCCAGATGATTTTAACAGTGTAAAGCATAGTTGGCAAACCCAAGGAGTCGACTCGGGAATCGCCCGAGTCAACTCAGATCGAACCCCAAACGGGTTACCGATTCAGGTTACTGATCCTAATGTTTACTATAACCTTTTTATTGTGCATTTTATGATTTTAATGCACAATTCTTATACAAAGGCACTTGTTATGAAGAATCTAATCATGTTCAATGAAAAATGTTAATGATCATGTATGGTTATATGTTTTTGTAGCTTATATGGTGACATATTACAGCTTGAAGTTTAGTTATTTCCATGTGTTAATCATGTGCTTACAGTATAAAATATAGAGCCCTAACTCGTCCGAGTCACCGAGTCAACCCGCTGACTCGCGAGTCAACCCGCTGACTCGCGAGTCAAGGGTTGGGTGATCAGAACACGAGTCACCAGTTTGCCAACTATGGTGTAAAGTAGAAGATGAACAAAATATAATTAGTTTTACAGACTAAACACTGGACAAGAAAAAGTCCTCTCACCCTTGGCAAAAAAGATGGATTAACAGGTGCAATTGCCGTTTTTGAGGGAAGAACTCTCACTGGGTAGTATCCAAGCACAGTACCAGCAAGGCTTAAAGCAGCCCTTGCACCTTCTGAAATCCCATCAATCCATGAGGGGAAAAGGAAAACGGAAGCATCTGAATCAGAATAAGTCCAACCATGATGATAAAGTAAAATGCACC
Organism: Nuphar pumila; assembly: GCF_984573655.1. Lineage (NCBI taxonomy): Eukaryota > Viridiplantae > Streptophyta > Magnoliopsida > Nymphaeales > Nymphaeaceae > Nuphar > Nuphar pumila. The sequence goes on along the minus strand of NC_143257.1, from coordinate 7,141,789 downwards.
TTATGTCCAGTCAATTTTTTACCTTCATCAAAAAACTCTATAAAAGCAAAACGAAGAACCGAATTTGGATCACCACATACGCGACAGTCAACGACCTTCAGTGAAAAGATGGTTAGCTTTCAAGGGAAAAGGGAATACCACCATGCACTTTTCGAAACTAGGAAACAATGACCAAAATGCAAGTAATATAAAAAAAAAATCGATTGCATAAGCCTCACATGTCCACAATGGCAAAAGAGAGCTGCAAGCTGCTCCTCCGTCACCTAGACAAACATCAAGAACGAAGACTGTCATGAGGGCTCGGCATATTCATAAAAACAAACGCAAATACCTATTTCTTTAACTAAATATGCCCAACGACGCAAATAAAATAGAAGCTAAGAGAACACCAAGAAGAGATAAGTACGATCAGTAAGCACTGGACAAAGAAGGTGATCACTCATATCACAACTCACACCAAAGATGATTTCACAATCATTTCTATTTTATCGTTCAACACCACTATTGTTACTGTTATAGATGTATGTGGTGGATTACAGAAACTATAAATAAAAGGCAAGCCCACAAGATGAAACGGATGAATAACAGTGGAAGCTTACACAAATATCCTACAGAGACGAGATAAAACTATAAACACCAGAATAGGTAAATGAACAAATACCGGTAGCCATTTTGCTAAAGGCACAAAAAGAAATAAAATCAAATAAAAAAATAAGTTTTCAAGAGCATCAATCAAGCCGGCGCGGAATTACCTGCTGATCAATATCAGAAACGTATACCGTTCTCCGAATAATTTCTTCCCTCTGAGCCATACTCGTCCGACTGTTCATCCGCCGCTTCCCTTGATTATAATTACTCTTCTTCTGAACATTTTTGAAGCAAGTATTAGTCACAAAAAAATCTCAAAAGAATGCCCAAAAATCACACCCTTTTCTTTTTTTTAAACAATTAAAGGAATCAAATCGGTTCTCTTCCCCCACCCATCTGTGGTTTCCATTTCCGCCGTTATTGTTTTGCAACACAAGATTGTTCGTGAAGGGGACGCCCGACCCTGGCACAAACTCCTCCGCCATCGGATTGAGCTTCGACAGAAGATCCTCAAGCTCCCTCATATCCCGCTTAGACCCATCACCACCACCAACCTCGCCATTCTCGTGCAACTCGAGACCATTAGATCGATGCTGATGTCCAGCCACGAGCGCCCCGTTGTGCAACCCCTGCATCCCATTCTTCGGCACAACCTCCGCCTTCGCCGGCGGAGGCTTAAGGTTGCCGAGCGCCTGCGGCAGGGAGGCCTGGGGCGACGGCCTCTGCTGCACCTTCAACCTGAGGTCCCCATTATGCAGTTGTCCATGCCCTTGCTGGCCCAAATTGGGGAAATGCTTAACCTTCGCCTGCTCGCTATCGTTCACCGGCAACGACGACTCCGAAGCAGCCGTATCGAACCTGTTCGCCGGGACCTCCTCCCCAAAATTCCGGCCCGCCGACGATGATCCGGCGTTCATCCCCAAACCGACACCCCCATTCTCCACCATGGCCATGGCCTCCAAGCGATCGATCGCCTCCTTATTCCTCTCCCTCCAAACTTCTCTCTACTCCCTCACCACTTCGTCGATCAGCACATTTTTCGGCGCTAGAAATGCACTCTGACACAGAGGCAGAGAGAGAGGAAAGAAGAGAGAACAAGAAAAACCTCGACCTACCCACCTATAAACGAAGAAGGAAAAGAAAAGGATCAGTCTTTCTTAGCGATCCGGGAGGCCCTGGATCGTCTTATTAAGGAATTACCTCGCGCAGATTCAGAGGAAAATTAGAGCAAAGCTCTCTCTTCTTCTCCCTCCTCCTGTCCTTCCACTATATATATATACGGAGACAGAAGAATTGGTCATATCGACTGTAGCTTACTAGCTAATAGCAACCATCATTTTTTTAATATCTGCGGTTTGTTAGACAAAACATGTAAAGAATAACACCAAAATTTTGGTGATTTAAATAATCATGTTTTTGCATGGGTACTATTTATTTATTTTTAGCTTATTGGTAATGAGCCCCATTTTAGTTTTAACTTGTTGGACTTTGGTGTGACCTAGACCCGCAATGAACCAACCCATTTTACCAATGAAGTAGGATTTATTTGATCTTTTTTTTCCTTTCTCTTAATGACACAGAACCTGTCTAAGTACAGGTTAAACAGTGTCAGTCTACATATTAAATTTGATATAGCAACATAGCTTATGAAAGGCATGCTTACTGAACTAGTCACATGTATAATCTCAATGGGAATCGAACACAGGAGCATAAACAGACTTGACTCTGTGGTAATCGGTTTTGGGCTGGGTGCTTTTGATTGCATGGACAGCAGTGTCCGCGGGTCGCTGCTGTCTGTTCTCCATGTCCCGCCACAAACGTCGAATGGACTGAACATCTAAAACAAGACATCCAGCAAAAGACTTTTTTAGGTGTCCCACGTCTTTCCATCCCTCCTCTTTCGAATAGTAGTATCCAGAACACCTAAGACAAAACTAAGAAAAAAAGGGAGAGAAATGCTTGGGACAAAAAAGTTTATTTGTTCAAGACACCTCTGCTCCTAGCCAGCAGTGTCCAAACAGGACTGTTCTAGCAATCAAATATTCAAATGAGCAGCCCTACTGGGACATTAATAAAACAAGTCATGAAATTCGGATCGGATCTTGAGGCCTTGTGATAAAGTGAAAGTTCAAAGCAAGTGGTTATGTTTAAATCACCACTTCTCTGGTGTCCAAGTGGCCATTTGGGTAGAGAGTGGTTGTGAAACCCTTGAAACCTGAAAAAGGGGGGGTGGAAAAAAAAAAAAGGAAACCCTAACCAATAAAACCCATGAACTCAATTTGAAAGCCCAGCAATGGATCCAAACTCAACCCATTCGACTGAGTTAGGATCAGACCCAAAAACCTTAATCTAAAGTAGGCTGGGTCGGCTTGACCCGATGAATCGTCCAACCAATCTCCCAAAGTCCCACCTCTACTTGTAAGTTTTTAGTAGACAGTATGTGACGGTCGATTGTAACTACACTCGACAGCAGCGTGCTCTTTCGCCAAAATACCTTAAAAGAAGAAATATTTGTTCACGCTTACCCGTCATCGTCATCGTCATCGTCATCGTCATCATCATCCATGCATGTGATGCATCATCATCCATGCATGTGATGCATCATCATCATGCATCTACATACATAGGGCTGCATACGTGGCGGATAGATATTGGTTTGCTTGGAGGAGGATGGTGCAAGATCTTTTTCTTGGTTACATCAGGTCGGTGTTGTCTATTCTCCGCATTGGGAATAAGACCATTGAGTAGCCGACACGTGTAAGGTGGCCATTGATGGCGTGTGTTGCAAAAAATGGCAGGTTTTTTATTTGTTGGGTGACACGTGGGGATATGAATGTCATTATTAGTTTTATTAAAAAAAAAAACAGAGTAACCCAATCTGTCAATATGGGACTTGGTTAGCCTTATTGGTATAACTCTGACTTCTTTAAGAGAGTTTAACGTGCATTTTAAAAAATGCTTAGGCAGTTTTAAAACGATAATTTGAAGGAACCTTATGTCGTCCTCTGGCCTTTTAATGGACTTTTTTTTTTTAATTTATAACCCGAAGAAATCGCACCCGGCACGAAGACCTGATCGCGCTGGCTCGGCCTTAAATATGCAATTTTTTTTGGAAGGTTTCATGTTTTGTTTTTGGAAAAAGGTAAACCCATGAAATAAACTAAATGGAAGGATAAGCCTACAAAAAACAGTGAGATAATCCAGGATTTCACAAATTTTCAAGATTGGCTATTGGTATTAGCAGGATTTCACATATTTGTAGGCTTTTTTTCTCCACTTGACCGCAACAGTACATGTCCAATATAGGTGGCAATTAGCAAAGACTTTGTTGTTTTGAAATTTCTCAAGAAGTGGGGAAAATTTCTCAATAAATTGCTCAACTTGTGTGGCTGATCGTTGTTGAACAAGACTTTTGGCAAAAGTCATTTTATGATTTTCTAGAAGTAAAGCGCTAATGGGACAATACCCAAAAAGATATTACACTCTTTTAATTTCTCTTTGAAAAGTATAGGTTGCCATCTCTGTGAAATATAGCGAGATTTTTATAAAATCTTTGAGAGAAATTGCCTGAAAGTTTAAAAGGGCGCGAGATTTTTAAACCATGACAAATATCGTGATATTTACAGTTTTAGCAGATATTTATCATGAGATTTTAATTTTAAATGTATTTTATTTATATTTTCTTATAAGAAATAAAAAAATTTATTGCAGAGATTTTGCAGAAAAAAATGTGAGATTTATGAAAAATTTTAAAAATCTCCCGAGTTTTTGACTGCCTAGATTTTGCCATTTTTAACTTTTGTCACTATGGTTGCCATCTCTCTTTCTCTCTCTCTCAATATATATATATATATATATATTGAGAGAGAGAGAGAGAGAGAGAGAGATAGATAGATAGAAATTGAGAGAGGGGAAAACTCTGTCTCTGCCTGTTGAGATTGGAATGAGCTGGCCCTGTTGGTTAAGCTCGAGCTGAGCTTAACACTGGGGCCAAGCCTGAACACCATTTTACTTGGGTGAGTCAAGCTTATATATTGAGAGAGAGAGAGAGAGAGATAGAAATTGAGTGAGGGGAAAACTCTGTCTCTGCCTGTTGAGATTGGAATGAGCTGGCCCGGTTGGTTAAGCTCGAGCTGAGCTGAACACTCGGGCCAAGCCTGAACACCATTTTACTTGGTTGAGTCAAACTTGAACATGCCAAGCTCAGCTAGTATGCATCCTTCTCTACTTTTTTTATTGCTGCATTAGTCGTCGGCCAGTGCGTCGATAAACTCAAGGCGACCACCCTCTTTGTACCCCCTGGATGTTTGAAGTTTTCCTGACTTCATCGTCGACCAATGCAAGTCCCCTGGTTGTTCGAAGTTTGTGGGTGGGGGTCAAAAGCAACCTTAACAACTCGTGACGCGTTTCTCTCTCGAGAACTAGTAATTAAAAAAAAATTTATGTCTCGATCAATAGTAATTGGAAGCGAGGATTTTGGACTGTGCTTGAAGCTTTGTTGTCCCTATCTAATGACCAGCCTTGTTTACTAATAGGGGAGACATTGCCTCCTGACCCATCTCTAAGAGCTTCTCATAGGGTGGTTTCTAAAGTTCTTGCTAACAAACTATGAGCTGTTATGGAAATTTTAACCAGCCCTTTCCAGAGGGCTTTTATTATGGGAAGAAAGGTGCAAGATTGTGTCCTACTTGTCTAGGAGGCTTTGCACGTCCCTACATCCCTCAGGCCCACATTCATGCTCAAACTCCATCTCTCCATAGCTTCAGGGTTGCCCTTTGTCACCCCTCCTCTTAAATATCCTCACCCAGGATTTGCTCATATTGCTTAAGAATGCATCTGATAATCTTTTTCTTACCCCTATATCCTTTATGGTTTTGGTTTCAGGTTACTACAAATTCGATAAGAAGTGGGCAAAGGGCCTGTGGCTAGCCCAACCTACCATGGGTCGGACTTGGTCGGCTCGAACCAGGCTTTTGGCTCGGGTCGGCACGGGCTGAGCAGGCTCAGCCTGTGTGTGTGTGTGTGTGTGTGTGTGTGTGTTGACAAGATGGTGATTGGTTTGGAAGCAAAGAAATGGGAGGATATTTGAGGACTCTTCTAACTCTATTCGTGCTATGATCTCGAACATTCTTAGCCAAGTATTTCTAATGGTGAGAATCAAGTGGTTGGATCTTTCTCTTAATAAAATGTTTTTCTCTTATCCCTAAAAAAAAAATTTGTGGGAGGACCATATATATCATGTAGAAGAAAATTTGCATTTTTTTTTGTTTGCTTGAGTATTGACTAAGTTGTTGGCTCCAACCCGTTTGAATATCAAATATCAACAATATTGACTTTGATATTGTAAAATAAGTCTCGGTTTACACCAGCATTGGCTTCTGAACTTGTTAAATTGTTAGGGAGGGGGGGTTTGTTTGATCAAACCAAGGGCTTGCCAATGTATGGTCAATGAAGGGACTTTTCCTTTATGTAACTAAAAGAAAAAAAGAAAAAATGCTGGCCACTTTTTTTCGACAGCGAAAGCTGAAGTTAGTCTGACCCCTACCAGTTACACAACTATACCATTGGGATTCGAACTTGCAATGCCGCAACACAAGCGGCGTGCACTAACCGCTCCTACCCGACAAGCGGAGCCCACGTTGGTAAATAATGTTCACTCTGTGAATTCTAACCCCACCCCCATTTGAAACTCATAGGAAGGGTAATTTTGACCAAATCTGAACTTATGAATATGTTTGGTATGGTCAAAATAGTAGGAATCAAATTTTTAATTGTATTTTTAATATAAAAATATTAGTTTTGAGGATTGAAATTTAGTATATCGTATACAGCTGATTTTTTCAATACTCAAAAATTTTGACACAAACATAAAAAAAAAATTACATGATTGAAAAGCTAGTTTCAAATACGTAAGATCACGTCTAGAGGGTCAAATGTGTAAAAAATAAATAAAAAATACAGCATATCACTAGAATGTTTGGAAGAAAAAAAAACCTTGGGAAACCTTAGAATCGATGTAGATGATGTGAACTTATCCAACTTAAAGTAGGTCTTAGCATAAGCTCTCGTCGATTCAATTTTTTTTTTTTAAAGGCAAGCTGGGGTTAGGCAGACTCCTACCAGTTATACAACTATACCATTGGGTTTTGAACCTTTAACATCCCAACACAAGGTGACGTGCACTAGCTGCTCCTACCAGACAAGCTGAGCTCCAGTTGGTCTCTCATCAATTCAATTATAAGTAGCAGGCATAGTGACAAACGTTTTAAACGGCAATTTCTTGTTTTTCAAAAACTCGCAAGAAATTGAAAAATTTTCATAAATCTCGCATTTTTTTAGCAAAATCATGGCAATAAAAAATTAAATTTAAAAAATATAAAATTTATTTTTTATAAGAAAATATTAATAAAAAATATTTAAAAATAAAAGTACATGTTTTTTTCATGATAAATAGCCGTTTAAAATGTAAATATGGTGTTTAAATCACAGTATTTATGTTTTTTTCATAAATCTCATGATATTTTGAAAATCTTGCGAGAAATTGCCGTTTTAAACTTTCAGGCAATTTCTCGAGATATTATCGCGAGATTTTCATAAATCTCGTGATATTTGTCACTATGGTAGCAGGTAAAAAATACAGCTTATCAATTGTACCCAAACCTAGTTAGGATCTCACAGTACAAGTTGTTTGGACTTAATCGATGTGCTTGGCATGGTTGGTTTAGTAGGAATCAATCTTTGAACGGTGTTTTTCTGATGAAAACGTTTCTTTGAGTCAAAAAATTTGGTGCATTTACGACCATCGATCTTCCCATCGACCAACGATCCAAAAGCTAGTTCCTGATAAATAGAGCATATAAATCCCATCTATGAGGTAGACTTATCTAAAGAGAAAAAGGGTTTTGCTAAGTCTATTGCTGCTACAATAGGTTGTAGAAGAAAACATTGGCAAGATATAATTAATACATGTTTTGACTCTATAATATTGTTAGATCTTAGGAGAGACAAAAGGAAAAGGAAAATATATACAAATATAATGCTGATTGCTAGATCTCATTATTACCAAATGGGTCCCTACATAACATGTCTGGCAATTATCGTGATATTCTGAAAATATCGTTTTTTTTTTTTGGAAATTATCACATTTTGAAATATCATGATAAAAAAAATGAAAAATGAAACGCATCTCGGGATCAGTTGGTTTTGAAATTGTTCAAGCTGCCGTCCATCGGTTTATACTTTAAACCCTTATCTACATTTCTTCTTTTAAATTGGTTAGTTCCCTTGAAAAAAAAAAACTTAATTGATGAGTTATTATAACGAGACAAATTGGTCTAAGACAACTTAATTAGATAAATACAGGATGTATGGTTTCAAAACACTGCACAGTTGGACTAAACTCATCGTTTTAGAATCCAGACACTTCAACTTTTTTTTCTTTCTTTGAAAACTTTACAAAAACCCACCTAAGTTTTTTAGATATCTACAAACACAGTGACTTTTGAATTAGTAGGAATGCACTCATAGTTAACAAAAACACCACCTTAAATCTTATTTGCTTGGCCCCAAGTAAGAATCTCTTTCTTACCACTACAAGGATGCAGGCCAATAATGGCGACATATCTCACGTTAATAGAAGTGATATATCTGGCCTATATTGCCCTATTTCTCACTGTTATAGGCCTATAACAGCAAGAATTCTCACCGATAAGTCATAAAAAGAAATAGGCCTTTATTGAGTAATAACTATGACATTTATAGCTCGCTATTTAAGGTGAACCAACACCATCGAAGAATCTACCGGAAACTAAGAACACCAATAACAGTGTGGCAATCTTTAACGGTGATGTTGTTTTGACGGCAAAATAGGGCAAGATCCATTATAGGCTACTTGTAAGTTATAACAGTGAGATACTCTCGTCGTTATAGGCTATAATGGTGAGAGTACCTCATTGTTATAGAATATAACGGGGAGATAGGGATCTCACCATTATAGGCTATAAACTTGCAAACGAAAAACCACAAATTAGTTTTTAAAAAAAATCATTATATTATTCACATAAACAAGTAAACAAAGAGAGTTAGAAATTCTAAAAACAAAAACACTTCAAATGCAAACCCTCTACAACCTTACATCCTCTCCAAGCCTGCAATAAATATATACACTTATAATATTCATATAAATAAGTAAACAAAGAGAGTTTAGAAATTGTATACACCCATAACAGGAGAATCAAAACAATTAGATCACAAATAAGTAAACAAAAAGAATTTAGAAATTGTAAACAAAGAGAGTTTAAATATGGATACACACATGCATGCACAAAAAATACCAAGAAAACAAAAAAGAAATAAGGATAGAAGAAACGATTTGAAAATACAACAAATCTAAATGAGAACTTATATTAGTTTATTGTCCTTTAAAACTTATATTAGTTTATTCCCAACTAATTCTGCTTGGGGTTTTGTTTTTTCAGTTTTAACTTAAGATTGGATCATAATGCAAATAAAAGGCAAGTAGGTAACTACATAATTTAAACACAATTAAAGCCTTAACAATATTAAATTCATATTTAAGTCATACTAAAATATCATAAGTCATAATTAAACTACTAAGAGTTCAAGATAACTAAAAACTTATATTTAACCAACGTCTTACATACCAATCTTCATCTCTAACTATAAAGATCATAAAACTAAACTATCTTCTAGAGTTTATTTGCCAAATATTAGGAACATATTTCTTTAGTGCTGCATCTAACCATCACGCAATGATATCTTTATCTTGATCATTCTCTTGGCAGGTGGGTCATCATTATCATTATCTTCAGAATCTAGAACAATAGTTAAAAGTCCTTTGCATTGTTGCAATATTCGTGTTCTTCTAATTGCTTCTAATTCAGTGATAACATCATCACGAAAAGTGACAATGCAGAAAGACATGAATGTACATCTTGATGAAAACCTATAATATGTTCCTTAAATCTATCCAGAACACCTCCAAGAATATGACCATATAACACACCTCTCAAGCCTAACCCTAGTAGTGGTACATTATCAACCCTGGTGCAGTATTGCTATGCAGGATCATCTCTTGAAGGTGATATCGAAAAATCTAAAATAAAATATGATAAAAAAATAAAACATAAGTTGGGTCTACATGTGCCATGTGAATATTTGTTTAAACAAATCTAATAACTAGCCCACCACGGAGTAAGTGTATAAAATTTTTCACTAAGAATCTATTGTGCAAAAAAATGAGTTGCTTATCTTGATTGTTCATGATGTTGTGACTAATGAGAGTGTCAGCAAAATCATCAATCCAATACACAAGGCAACACCTCACTATGATGCGCACAGCATAACAACACCTCACTATGATGAAACCAGCTTTTATTATTTAGCTAGAGTTTCATAATTTATATGTCCTTCCTTAATTGCATATGGTAAATGAGCATATATATATATGAGTACTTTTAAAATATATATATAACCTCTAAAATTTTAACCATCATCAAACATGCATTCAAAGAATCATGTTTAATATTGATTAAAAAAATACAAAAATACCTAAGTATATATTCATGGCATTTAAGAAACTAAATAAAAAATTTCTAATAAAAATCAAAGACTTAGGGGTTTGATAAGTAATAACCAAAAGCATGCATTCATTAATTGAATCTTGCTTAATGGTATATAAAAAAAATAACTCAAATAAAACCCAACAATTATAATTAAACATTTGCATTATTTGGAAAAATGCAAACCAATACCCTAATCTCTAAAAAATCATAGATTTAGATTCATTAAAAAAACTGTAATATTCTAACTAAAATCAAACACTCATTACATAACTAATGCTAATTAAAAAATATAAAAAAAAACCTTAAAACTCTAATTAAATATTTATGCTATTTAAAAATAAACTAAATAAAAAACCTATCATAAATTTTGCTAGAAAAAGCAAATAAAATATGATTTGGTTTGTATTTTGAATAACCTTTCTGAAGGGCAAGGACAACCAGGTACCAGCGATGAATACAACTCTTTACATTCTAAGACTTTTATGTCGAATGGTTGTTCTTGAAGATGATTGATGCTAAAAAGACAAACCTCCTAATTGGTCTCCCTCCTTTCAAGACTTGTAATGTTTTCTCTTCTCATCAATGAATGGGTAGTGGTCTGCCTAACCCCAACTTTACTATAAAAACAACAACTTCAAATCAAAATTCGTTGATTCACCTGAATAGTTTTAAAAAATGATTGAAAGTTGGATATGCCATTGACAATATTGGGCTGATTCACCTGAATATTAATATTCTAAGTAAAATATAAGCATTCGTTATTTATGAATTCATGTTTAATAGTAATTAAAAAAAAGACAAAAAACTAAAACCATAGCTCAACATTTATGTCAATAAAATAAATAAATCAAATTCATAAATCCTAACAAACATCACTCATAGATATACTAATTAAAAATAAATAAAACCCTAAAATTCTAACTAAAATCTAGCATGAAATCATAGAATCATGTTTAATGTTGACCGGAAAAAAAAAACACAAAAAATACCTATAAAGGTGGTTCGACGAGTGGAGTGTTAGAGATTGAGAGATTAAAGAGAGAGGGGGGAATTCGGGCTGAGGGAAGGAGCGAAACAAAGGGAAGGGATGGCCGGCGATGGCTTCGTGGAGAGTGGCTGTAATTTGGAATTGGGTGGAAGTAGTCGACGGTCTGACGGTGGTCTGGCGGGTGGAGGTTTAGAGAGATTAGAGAAAGAAAAATATGAAAACGGCTCATCGCACCCTTTTCTAAACTCTATAATGGCAATATAATTATCATTGTTATAGATTAAAACCCAATGATAACGACATAATTGTCGCCATTATTGAGCTATAACAACGAGATATTTTGGTTGTTAAATATAGTTGTAAAGTGTTTTAATTGCAATATCTAACAACCATGTAATCTTTCCATTATTTATAAACTCTATAACAGAAACAGAATCATCACTGAAACCCTATAACGACGATATAATTGTCGTTATTATAGAGTAAAACCAATAACGTCAAGACATGTATAAGGGCAAGGCATTCCAAGGGATATCTAGCTTGTCGTTATTGATAAGCTAATATCAGTGAGATTCATGGCTATAGTAGAGTAGTAATGATGAGATATTTATGTCTCTACTATATATTACCTATTAATTAGTTGGGATAAAGATCTCGTTGTTATTGTTTTATCAATAGCGGCGAGATTTTGTCTCATTGAAAAAGAGTCGTCATAGTGTACAAACTGTGAATGAAAGTTCTCATTTGCCTCATCCTTTACATGCAAGCAAACGTGAAAAAAATAAGGCAGTGACATTCAAAATCATATTTGGACATGATTTGGAATCATATCATTTTCGATTACATGAAATAGAGCCACATGCATTTTTCATCATATAATTAGACAAATATGCCCTTAGATGCATCAACATCCAAATCAATGCAACCATCTATGCATAGCAGGTCTATCCAGCATGGTTAGTTCACCTGACCTGTCCCAATTTTGCATGGACCAGATCCAATGATTAGATTTGAGTACTTCACAAAATACTCGGGAAACACAAAATGCAGAAAATAGATGTGCATGAAGTGATTTCCTATGTTCTATGTTTTACGCAAAAAGTTACGACGTGGTAGTAATTATTTATGTTTTGTGTTTTAAAAAACAAACACTGCACTCAGTAGCTATATTATGTGTTTTGTGTGGCCCGAGTACAAGATCACCTAACCACACTTCAATTCTGAGTAATAAACAAACTTCTATAGAAGTGTTTAAAACTGCATGACTAATATATTTCAAGATTCTAAGCCATTTTCACTAGACATCTTTCTAACATTTCATAGTAGTTAACTATATTGATTTAGGTATTTGAACCAGTTAGCGTTCACATTATCATATAAAAGAGATCTCAGTTTTTAATTCATATTTGGGTCAATTTGTAGCTTGATTATAAAATAAAATTATAGAAATCAACATAAAAACAATTTCATGCAACTAGCATCTTCCTTTTTTAGAAATAATATTTTGAGAGGGGATCGACTCAAGGGCACTTTTGTGACAAAAATATGCACCAAATACACTATGCACGATTGCAAGGATTTTATCAATACCTAAGTATGATGTTTTCTTACATGTTATGAATTTGTTTTTCACATAGTCATGTGGGTTTTTAATCATTCATTTTCAAGTATGAGGTTTTCATGCATGCTATGGCTTCATTTTTACATAGTTATGTGTACTTTCTTTTATTTTCAAGTATGATATTTTTCTCACATAATCATGTGGTATTTTCATCATCATATGAACTATGATTCTTTCTACATATGGTATGGGTATATCCACAACATTGTCCTTGCATGCACTAATTTCACATAACCATATACGTTTCTCATCATGTCACAATTTAATTTATAACTCTTAATGTGCAATACCATATTCAAATAAATACATCATATTGTAGGTCTTACTTTCTTATTTAATCATGAGGTTTTTATGACTCTTTCATTACCATACCATTAGATATTATCATGAACACATACACACTAGTAGAGTACTATAGATTTTCATTAATTCATGGATCCATGAAAACATATGATTTACCAAATATAGCAAATACTTTCACTTTTTAAACTTTCACCATAGTTAATACTCACACTATTCATGTGAATCATCATCACATACCACATGCTTTAACTCTCATCAGGATAACCACCACTTGATTTGGATCAATATATTTAAATTCAAATAGTCATAAATATAATTAAAAATATGAATAACACCATATTGTATTTCAAGCATAAAGTTTTTAAAGCATGAAAATATTGCTTCATGCATTCATACAAACAAACCATAAGAAGCATGACTTATAATGATTAATAATCATCATATGCAAAATAAAATGTATCCACATGCATATGTAAAACTATAATTTAACTCTCACTTTTCTAAATAGCACAAACTAAATATAATATTCATTAAGAAGTAAAGCATAAGTCCTCGTATCCATATCCAATTTAAATGTGCATCATATCCAATGAGAGTTATCTCATTATCATTTTGATATGCCAGATATGACAGGTCAATTTCAAGTTTTTAATTTTATGATAATAAGCAACTTAAACAATAAGTGTGTTAACATATAAATTTAGATCCATTACTAGATCCACATAAAAAAATCGAAATCCAAATTTATTGGATTTGTATGAGTTCATATCTAAAATCTTTTGTTTCAAATTCAAATAGATAAACGCCACATATCCAGTATTATACTTATCTAGATCTATCTAGGTCAAACCAGGAGTCATACATAATATACTATTAGGTCTAAATATTCAACTTGATATTATCCATATTCATCATAAAACCTTGATCAAATCTAGATCTATATCACATATCCGGGCATTATATTTTTTCGGATTCATCATTAGATCCGTCTAATAAAAAAACTCAGTAAAGAACTATCCAAAATTATACATGCATCAAACCATACATAGTTCCACATAACCAAGTTAAATAAACTTGTACAACATTATTTTAATATGGGACCACAATAGATCCATAATAATACAAGAGCTATCTATAAAGCATACCCAGAAAAATATTCTTAGATCTCAAGGTACCAATATGGATCCAACTTACTTGTATCATGTAAGTTCAATAGGTTCAATTGAATCCATTAGCATTGCCTAGATTCAATCTAATTAAATGGATCTATTTAAATCTATTCAGGTTTAACCATATCCAATATTACTTTATTAGATCCAACCATGTCAATGTCACCTTACTTGATCCAATGGATCATGTTCCAATACAACTTGATCTATCATAAAAAAAAAATGAGTCAATACTTTGTCATACCAGATCTATATAAATTATGACCAAAATAGGATCCACACCACAAAAGCAAAGGATTATTGACACTTAGATCTAAAACATACCTAGCATGTTACTATTTAGATCCATTATACTAATCTAGATCTAAACTTACCTTCCTTAAGAAGTTTCAATCTGCATCATAACTAGATCCAAACCAGTGTTTGTCAAAATAAAGCATTAGGAGGTTTTCAGCAAATCAAAATAATTTTTCTGCAAAATCTAAACAATTAAGAGACTGTTTTGGGCAAAAAATAAGAAACCAAAACCAAAAAAAGAATTTTTAAAAACTTACTAAGTTAAACAAAAAAGTATAAGGGATTTTCTAAAATTTAAGAAAGATTTGGAGTCTGTTTTGGAAAAAAGCACAGACTAAAACCCTATCTTAGATAATTTTCATATGATAGATGTGTTTTTGGAATTTTCTAGAAACAAAGTCCCTATTTTGAAAATTAGAAGGGCATATGTGTAATTAACTAGAAAAATCAAGGGTAATCAATAATTCTCTAAAAAGAATTAACACAAAAAAAAAGTGCAATATATTAAAATTGCTCAAAAATGATTTGAGGGTTTCTCAAACCCACTTCTTCTTTCTATCCTCTTTTTTTTTCTTTTCTTTTCTTTCTTTTTTATTTTTTTTCTTTTCTTTTTTTTCCCTCTTTTTTCTTTTCTTTTTTTTTCTTTTTCACCTTCTATGCTCTCCCATAAAAAGGGAGGCCTTAGGATTTCCCCCTTTTATGAAATAAAGGAAAATCTAGAGAGAAAAGGGTGTGGCTGGCGAAGGAGAGGGTCCCCACCACCTCCGCCTCGCCCAGAGAAAGGACAATGCCTCTACCTCCGTTATCAGTAGCAGTCATCATCAAACGGGACTCCTTGCCATGTCTTACTCACTGTGGCAACTCCATTCATGATTTAGAGCAGGAGAGCATGAAGGCAGTGAAGTTGCTCATGATGCTGACTGAGGGGTTCTCCTCTGCATTCCCTATAGTTTCGTCAGTGTCAGTCAATCGACTATTGTTGCCTCTCTCTCTGACAACACCGATGGGATCATCCTCCTTCAGTAACAAGATCCACCGGAAGCTGCAGACGATGTCGACTCCCTGATGCAGTAGTCTTTCGGTGACCATAACTCCCTATGCCATCATTGCTCACCTGAGTGACCCCCCCCCCCTCCTCTGAATTGAACGCAAAGGGAGAACTATAATATTTTTTTAAATTTATGTACCTTCTTTCTTAGTCGTCACACCTCACCTTCAGCTCTATCGGTTGCAGGCGATCGATGAAGCACCTGTTGGACATAGTGAGTCTGGGTCCAACCCACAGGGTGACCCGGTTTGATAGCATTTAGTGGGTCACATTAGTGTTCACATAATGAGGTTAGTGGGTGGGAGTTACGTGAATGTGGAGAGACCACATTCACATAACTGCCTATTTCTCCCATTATATAAGAAGGTAGGATGCTACGGAGATGATGAGTGATTCGTAGTTGTAATCCTACCCAAATCTCACATCCAGTTTACGTGGTATAGGGTCCTGCTCACCATCGACCTAAGGTCTGGGCTCATTGTGGGCGTCGACCGGCTGAGGAGAACGTTGAATTTCCTGCACGCGGTCTATGGTGAATACAGGTATGCTTTCTGTGTTTGTTTTACAGAAAATGCCAACATTGGGTTATGGGTCCACGATCCACACATTCAGCTGCGCATGGGTGCCTGTAGGGCCTTCTGGCGTTTTGCTGCCACTGTTACTATGGTGCGACAACCTTCATCGGCGTGACAGACCCATTTTATGAGGTGATCGCTCATCATTGTGGGGCGACGTGGGTCTCTGGTAGACGGTAACTGTCACCATGGGGCGACTGCCATAGAGGGTGACTATCATCGTGGGAAGACAGCCATTCCCAGCGACCCTCTATAAAAAAAATTCAGAAGGTCAAGGGCTTACCCTACGCTGTTGGGTAGCAAGGTAGTCTGTCGACGCTGGGATCGCCGAAGGATGTCATCGGGCGAGGGGGTTTTTGTCGGACCGCTGGATTGCCTGCGGAGTGTAGCAAACTCCTTACCTGTTCTGCCACTCGTCGGAAAAAGCAGGGACCCCCTTTTCACCAAAACCTCCTTTCTCAAAACCCTTCAGTCGTCGGGATGGGGACTTCAATCGGTGGGTTTTTTTTTGCTGGGGAGGTGTTGGGGCAGTGGCGGCCTTGTCAGCGTCGCTGGCAGCCCGGCGGCAGTTCAAAAAAAAAACTGTAACCCTTACCTGTCGTCGGGGTGTCGCCATAGATGCATCGTCGGAGGTAAGTCGTTGAGGGAGGTGATCGTCGTCGGCTGGGCACTGGCGTCGGTCGTCGTACGGTGACGTGGGTTGCTGTGGGGCAACGAAGGGGAGAAATCCTTCAGTTTCTCAGTAAAACGCAAACAAAAACTAAGGGTTTTTGTTTTCGTTTTAATAATGTTAGGGGCGGGTCGGGTCTTGGTCTGATCCAAGCTGGACCCGGGTCATTGTTCGGACTGGGTCTACTTTGAATCGGGTCCCTGTTCGGCCCGGGTCCACCGGGTTCGGCCCGGGTCCACCGGGTTCGGCCCGGGTCCACCGGGTTCGGCCCGGGTCCGACTTGGGTCCACCGAGTCTGATCCGGTCCCTTTTCGGATCGGGTCAGACCCAGACCCATTTTCAAACTGGGTCTACTTTGGATCGGGTCAGACCCGGGTCTATTTTGGACTGGGTCAAACCAGGGTCTCTGTTTGGACCGGGTCCACTTAGAACTGGGTCAGACCCGGGTCCGATTCGGACTGGATTAGACTCGAACCTAATTTGGACCGAATTGGATCCATACTTTTTGAGGATCCAGGTACTATTTGGCCTGATCTGGATCATGTACTAATTCGGCCCTTTTTGAAACCGGTTCGGAGCCATTTTTTACCAGTTCCTTCTCATTTTTAACTGCTTCTGAGATGCTAAGACCCTGTTTTCATAAATATAAGGAGGTACAGGGATGTTGGCATACGATAATAGGGTTTTATGAACTTTAGTTCATATTTGGTACCGATTCATAAGGTTCAAAACCGGTTTGGACCCTTAAATGACCGGTTCAGGGTCGTTTCAGACCAGTTCATAGTGTTTTCAAACTGGTTCCTACTTGAGGACCCTGGGTTTTACCCACGTGAGCATGCTTTTATTATTTTTCATGCTTTATAAAGTATTTATTTTAAATAATTCATGACTTATGCATGTTAATTCATGTATTTTGTGTTGGTTAAGTTGTGCATGATGGTTTTAAGCATGAATTGTAACTAAATTCATGACAGTTAGTTTATGTATATTAGTTGAAACATGAACTTATATTATGTCATGAATATACATGCATTAAAATGTGTGCATGGGCGTGCTCCATAATACGAATAGGTTTTCGGTAAAAGATCTTGATTGACCGATTCATGCAATCATCAAAGTGATCTGAGTCGTGTTGATTAAGAATTCTTTAAACTGTATTAAAATTCGTTATTATGATTGTGTGTAAATTTATGAAACATCGATTCTACCCAAAGGTAGATTGTTGTATTCCAAATTTACATAAGGTGTGATAGTAGATGTATATTTCAGCTCATGAAGTATGTTCGTACCCAAAGGTACAATACTGAATTGTCTCTAGATACATGATTTGCTAGTTTCACCAACTGAAGTCAATTCCTCGAGAATTGAAGAGACAGAGCAACTATGAGTATTGTCGTTTTCACCAAAGTGAAATGATAATGGTTCAACTATGCTTGTCTCAGAAAAGGTTAAAATAAAGGGTCTCACTTTTACCTTTTCAACACGAGTCTCGTCTGAGCAATAATAGTGATGTCTTTCTATTTTTGTTTTTTGTTTTATCAGGTTCTTTTCTTATTGACGGTTCTAGTAATATTCTCCTTTTAGATGGATCTAACTTTTTGGATTAGAAAGAAATTGTGTTATTCATTTTGGGCTATATGGATTTAGATTTGGCCCTTAGAATTGACGAACCTCTCGCTTTTACAGAGCAGAGTACAGTCGATCAGAAGATTGCCTCTGAAAAGTGAGAGCGTTCGAACAGACTTAGACTGTTGCTTTTGCAATCTCGGGTGGTTAAGAATATTTGAGGCGTCATTCCTCACTGCAGAACAGTGAAGGAATTTCTGGGAGCAATTGAGGCTCAATTCATCACTTCTAATAAGGCAACGGCCAGTACGTTCATGTCCAAATTGGTGTCTATGAAATATGCTGGTGACAATCGCATCCGACAACACATTTTAAAAATGAGGAATATTGTGACTCAATTGAATGACGTGAAGTTCGTCATCTCTGACTCATTGGTTCATCTGATCTTAACCTCATTACCTACTTAGTAAGGACCCTTCAAAATCTTCTATAACACACATAATGATGAGTGGTCTTTTAATGACCTCTTGGTCAGGTGTGTTGAAGAAGATGAGAGATTAAAGGGTGAGAGGGTGCCAAGTGCACATATGGCCTCTCATAAGAATAAACAAAGGTCGAGGCCAAAGAAAAACTCCTTCAAAAAGAAGAATCATAAGAAAGCTATTGGGGAGAGTTCAAACTCTCAGGCGAAAGCTAAATCCCAGTCAGGAAGCTCTTCTATAAAGTGTTTCTTCTGCAAGAAGAAGGAGCATAAGAAGGTGAATTATTTGAAGTACAAGAAGTGGCTCAAAAATAAAGGTAATAAGTCATTTTTTTTACATGAGTGCAATTTAATTCATGTTTCATTGCATAGTTGGTAGATTGATTATGGTGCCACGGTACACATTACCAACTCTTTGCAAGTATTTCTGAACAAGAGGAAATCAACAAAGCATGAAAGAAGCATATTTTCTAGAAATAGGATGTGTTCACATGTCATGAATGTTGAGACCTACAGAATTGTGTTGAAGTCAGGATTCAAATTGGATTTGGTCGATACGTTCTATGTTTCATCCTATAGTCGGAACCTGATTTCAATTTTAAAACTTGATAAGTTTGGCTTTGTATTTAAATTTGAAAATTCCAAACTTATTATTATGAAAAATTCAATGAATATAGGTTTTGCATATATGTGTGATGATTTGTATCGATTAAGAACCAAATTCTAAATTCGGGAATCTCACTCTATTGAGAACACAATGATTGGCAATAAACGTGGCTTAAAGGATGATCAATCATATCTACTTTGGCATCGGAGGTTAGAACATATCTCAAAAGAGAGAGTCCAAATACTCGTGAAAGAGGGAATCCTCGGATTCCTTAATTTTATGAATATAGAGTCATGTGTTGACTGCATAAAGGATAAGCAGTCTAACACGTATAAGAAAGATGCCAAACGCAGCAATGGAAAGTTAGAAATAGTGCATATGGATATGTGCAACCCTTTTTCACCATGTTATACGGGTAAAAAATATTTTGTCACATTTATAGACGATTACACACGATATATGTATCTCTACTTATTATCTGAAAAATCAGAGGTCTTTGAGGTTTTTAAGGACTTCAAGAAAGAAGTAGAGAAACAAACCGATGAAGTTATTAAAGTTATCAGGTCTGATAGAGGTGGTGAATATTATGGTTGTTTCACTAAGATGAGACAAAAGGAAGGTCCATTAGCGTAGTTTCTAAAAGAAGAAGGTATTGTACCTCAGTATACCATGTCTGGTAGTGCTTACCAGAATGGTATAGCTGAAAAGAGAAACAGTACGCTTAAAAAAATGGTTCGAGGGATGTTGAATCACTCAAACCTTCCTTTGACCTTGTGGGGTAAAGCTCTTAGGGCAGCAGTGCATATTTTGAATAAGGTTCCTACAAAGGTTGTTCCAAAGACTCCTTACAAGTTATGGATAGATAGGAAACCTTCTTTGTCATATATGCGCATATGGGGATGTCCGACAGAAGCTAAATTGTATAACCCACAAATAAAAGTTTTTGATCTGAGGACAACCAGTGGTTTCTTCATTGGTTATCCAGAAAGGTTAAAAGGCTTTAGGTTTTATTATTCATCTCATATACCACAGATAGTGGAAACAAATAAAGCAAGATTTCTTGAAAATGGTTCTATTGGGATAGATGCGTATCAAAATATTGATTTTCAGGAAATGCAAGATTCAGGTTTCACACCTGCTAAGGATAAAGACTTGATTTTTCTATCATTATCTCTTCGGGTAATATAAGAAAAAGTCTCGTCAATAAACATCAATCCCAACTAGATCTGGTTGTTGATGAGGATATACAACAACAACAGGATATAGAGGCTCATTTTGAACCACTTGAAGCACCTGTATGGAGATCCACCAGAATCAAAAAATCTGCTATCTATCCCGACTATGTGATGTATTTACAGAGTCAAATGATTTTAAAAACATTGATGAAGATCCCTTCATATTTGCAGAAGCCATTAAAAGTGAAAGATCAACATGTTGAATCAATGTCATGAAAAAAGAGCTTGACTATATGGCAAAGAACCAAGTGTGGGATCTTGTACCTCGACCTGATGGAGTTAGACCTGTAAGTTGTAAATGGGTTTATAAGACCAAAACAGACTTTAAAGGTCATGTGGAGAAGTACAAGGCTAGAATTGTTGCAAAAGGTTTCACACAAATAGAGGGCATTGATTATAATGAGACTTTTTCTCCTGTCTCAACTAAGGAATCATTAAGGATAATCATGGCCCACGTAGCTCATTTTAATTTAGAGCTACATCAGATGGATATAAAAATTGTCTTCTTAAATGGGGATCTGAATGAGGAGGTATACATACAACAACCTCATGGTTTCAGTATAGATAACTCGAATAACTTAGTTTGAAAATTGAACAAGTCAATTTATGGATTTAAACAGGCCTCCCGCCAGTGGTATAAGAAGTTCAATCAGGTAATTATGAACTTTGGATTCACTGAAAACATTGTTGATCATTGTATTTACATTAAGACTAGTGGGAGTAAGTTCATAATTTTAGTTTTATATGTTGATGATATTCTTCTTACAACTAATGATTTGAGTCTATTACATGAAACAAAAGATTTTTTTCCTCTTATTTCGATATGAAGGACATGGGTGAGCTCACTTATGTCCTTAGAATCGAGATACGTCTCAATAGAACTAAAGGTGTCCTTAGCCTCTCTCAGAAATCCTATATCATTAAGGTTCTTAAAAGATATGGGATGGAGAATTGTTCTCCTGGTTCAGCACCTATAGTGAAAGGGGACAAATTGAGCTTAAAGGACTGCCCTCAAGATGATATAGCGAAGGCTCAGATGGATGTTGTTTCATATGCTTCAACAGTTGGAAGTTTGCAGTACGCGCAGACCTGCACTTGATCTGATATAGCAATTGTTGTGGAAATGCTTGGTAGATATCAGTCAAATCCAGGCATTGCGCACTAGAAGGCAGCGAAGAAGGTCATGCGCTATTTACAAGGAACAAAAGACCTTATGTTGACCTACAAGAAAGCTGACCACCTAGAGGTCGTTGGATACTCTGATGTGGACTTAGGTGGGTGTATTGACAGTAGAAAATCCACTACTAGATACATTTTCCTACTAACGAATGGTGTTGTCTCATAAAGAAGTGGAAAGCAGTCTACCACTACTGCTCATACCATGGAGATTGAATTTATTGCTTTATACGAGACTTCGTCCCAGGCCATTTGGATAAGAAACTACATTATACGTCTTGGTATTGTAGACTCTATTGAGAGACCACTAAAGATCTTTTGTGATAATGAAGCAGTCATGTCCTTTTCAAATAACAACAAGAGCTCAACATCGTGTCGACACAAGGAGTTAAAATATTTTGTTGTTAAATAAAGGACTAAGAATCATCTAGTATGTATTGATATAATTGGGATGAAGAAAATGACTACGGATCCCCTTACTAAAGGGCTAGCACTGGGATTGTATTCCCAACATGTAAAGGGGATGGGTCTTTTTTTATTCCTTCTGATGTATGACAATACATTAAATAATCACATTTGTGTATATGAATTTGATTCTCTATGGCTTTGTATATTGTTGATTTTGCATAAAGGATCTCTGATGCAGAGCATCCAGAGACAGAAGTGACTTTGGATCCAAATCTAAATATCCAGACCCATTCCGGACATCGCTACCCAAGGTGATCTACACGCTTGCAGGACATCGTGGTCCTAGTGGATCTCTCAGTTAGTTTATGCTCATCGTGATCCTTTATTGCTTTGATTCCATTACATAATCATATTTTTGGATTTTGCTTCATCAATAGTTATTTCATATAATTTTTTTTATTTTTTTTTAGGATTCAGATAGTTCTGGTACCCTGTAGGATCTTTTTGTGGTACTAGAGGGTGTATGGTGTCCAAGGGTAGTTTTTATTTTTTCGCAAATTCGCTTCTCTCTTGGTGTTAGTGCAGGATCCAATTCACAGCCTATTTGGATCCGGATCTTGATCCGTCTTCATGAGGGGGGTCCTAGGTGGTGCCACTTTAGTGTGGTCCATCTTGGACCTCATTTGAATTCATGTTGACCAGTCCAAAGTCAATTGGATTGTTGGTGGAGTTATTAGCTTTTGACAAAAATAAGGCTTGCACACTCATTTTTTATGCAAGGCTTGGGAAGGCTCAAGGTCTCTTTATTGTGGCTCTTCCCAAGCAACCTAAGTTTTTAACTAGGGAGGTAGACCATGGGGTGAGGGGGTCTTGTTCAATTTCAAAATTGGTACTGTGGTTGGTTCTAGAGTGAGAAAAATCAAGTTTTTGGTGTGGTTGGTGCTAAAAAGAAAGTTATCTTAGTGTGAAAAAAAACCAAACTTCATTTTTGTGTGGAAGGTGCTCTGGTGAAGAGGTTATATTCGTGGTGGCTGTTTTAAGTTTGTTCGTGGTGGTTGATCATCCATCTGTACTGTTTGTATCTCTCTTGTAGCGTTGATTGCTTTCCAACGACGGCCATTATCGATTTCAGCTTGGATATCTCTATCGGTTCTTCGAACTATTTCTTTAGCTACTTTTATTCGCATTTGTTGCGATTGTTCATGATTTGATGTTGCTAAATTGTATTAGACCATTAAAGAGTTGTGAAGGCATGTTAGAAGTATTTTTTTCATGTTAAAACTTGTCTCATTTGATCTTAAGTTATTTCAGGTTGTTGATGTGTGTGAATGAACTCGGGTTCTTTCAAAAGGACCAAATCGTTGTTACGTGATAACAAAAATGTCTCTGCTAAAACATCTGTGTCGGACTCATTTCTAAATGGATTTTAGTGTTCTTTATCTTCCTGGAAAGTTAAGGAGATTTTCTACAACTTTTTAGTTGAAAGGTTTCTGAGAGTCGTTCATTTGAACCTCTGAATCTGTCTGTCAAAGTCTTGGACTGATAGTCATCCACTGTCACCAGTTTGGTTCAGAACCAACTTAATAGTGTTCGATATTTTTTTATTATCTAAAGATTCCCTAAATGAAATTTTATTTTTTTTATTCTGTGGAAAGTTATAATCTAGACATACAACTTTCATGTTTTGGGTTTTGATTGAATCATTTTTTAATTGCTTTAAAAATATTGATCTTTGTTGCTATTGTCGAATCTTTGAATTTTATTTGCTGAAACAATAACTCATACCACTCTAAAATTCAAAAATTTGTATAAGATTATAGAAAATTTTAAAAATTGCAGTATTTAGTGTTCTGGAACGGTCTGGACCTGACCTTCATTTTGTCAGTTGTGAGTTTGTCCAAACTCTAACGTTTGAAGGGTCAAAATTCCCTTCAAACAGTCTACCCTCTGAATTTTGATAATCTCTGTTGGACTTGTTTAGCAGTCCCGGTGTCGAGTCCGTGGAGCGATCGTTCTTGCTCTAAATCTAGTATTTTTGAATTCGTTGGAAAGTTGTGTGAATCACGCACAATTTTCATTTGGATCTCCTTTGTCAAAACAGAGCGCACAGATCCCAAAAATCAATTTTCCAGAGTTCTGTTCGGACTCTATATCATTTCAGCTTCCGTGTGTGTTTAGATCTTGGATCGTGGATCGGTGTGTACCGAGTCCACCGTAGCATTGCATCATTTTGGTATCAGAGCGAGGGTTGTTGGATTTTTCAATCTGACACGATTCCTTGTGTTGTGGGGAGTTCAAAAAAAAATTAGGTACCATTCACCATGGCGGGTCGAATGGGCGGTCGAGGTCAAAATAATTTTAATAGGAGAAACGATGATCGTGACCATCGATATGAGGTGCGAGATCTGCAAAGACAACTGGCTGAGGTTAATCGTCGAGTTGAAGATTTAACTCGTCAAATGGCCGAGAATGTTAGATTTAATGATCGGTGTGAGGAAAAAGGTTTGCACAATTCTCGAGAAAATCAAGAAACCCAATCTTATGATTCTGATGATGACTTTGAGTCACATCGACGAAGTCCAGAGTGGAGAGATAACCTTCAGCCTAGGAGATCCCATTGGGATTCAGGTTTGCGATTTGATATCTCAGAATTCAAGGGAACTAGAACTTCTGAAGAATTCTTAGATTGAATTAGCGAAGTTCACGAAATCCTTGAATTTAAGGAGGTACCCGAAGATCATCGTGTGGGATTGATATGCCTCAAATTAAAGGGTCAAGTTGCAGCTTGGTGGCATCAACTCAAGCAAACGCGCAGACATCAGGATCGTGCCCCGATTGAGCGTTGGGAGCACATGGAGCAGAAACTCTGTGCTCAATTCTTACCATTGAACTATCATCGAGAACTTTATCAGAAATATCAAAGTCTGAAACAAGGAACCCATTCGGTGGACCAATACACCAAAAATTTTCATGATCTCATTGCTCGGAATGACATTTGTGAAAGCGAAGAACAGTTAGTATTGAAATATATTGGAGGTCTGAACTTTCAATTGCAGGATATGCTTAACTTCGTTGAGTGTTGGATTGTGTTCGAGGCTCATCAGAAAGCATGTCAAAGGGAAAGGTCTACTCAACGAAAGACCTTGGCAAAATCTAGTCAAACTACTAGACACCCAATGCGGGCCCCAATAGTCTCAAGCGGAAAAGTTGACCCACCCTACCGACACCCCAATGCGAATAACCCATCTCGGGTCACGAGTCAGAATGCTCAGGTAGGAACCCAAGCTCAAACTTCTAGTTTTAATAATCCCTTCAAGTGCTATACTTGTGGAAAACCCGGTCATAAGTCCACAGAGTGTCGTGGCAAGGCCCTCTTTATTGAAGGATCGCCAATTGAGGATGATTCGAGATTCGATCTAGAGTCCAATCATGTTTATGATGAAGAACCAAAAGATTTTGAGGGAGATATTGAAGAAGAGTTTGTAGAAGAGGATGTGTTATTGCCTGATAGAGGCGAAGCACTCATTTCTAGGCAAGTTTGTTTAGCTCCGAGACAAGAAACGAATGATCGATGGCTAAGAACTCACATATTTGAGTCTGCTTGTACCATCAATAGAAAAGTATGCAGATTCATTATAGATTCTGGTTGTTGTGAGAATGTGATTTCGATCAAAGTCATGACCAAGTTAGGTTTGAGTTGTCAGACTCATCCTCATCCGTATCAAATGTCTTGGCTCCAAAAGAGCATCGATATTCGTGTCGACCGGCAATGCTTGGTCAAGTTTTCTATTGGAAATACCTACTTCGATCAAGTCTAGTGCGATGTGCTCCCTATGGATGCGAGCCATCTTATTCTCGGAAGACCTTGGCAATATGACTGAAATGTCATACATCATGGTAAGTCCAATGTCTATTCCTTCACTTTTGAGGGTAGAAAAATCAAGTTGCTTCCTTCAAAAGATTTGCCTCCTTTGTCTTTCACTTTGCCATCTATGGTCCAAACCATCATTCCTGTTATGGTTCCTCAATGTCATGTTGTTACCCCCATTTTGCCTCATGAGTACCTTAAGATCGTTGCATCTCAAATCAAGGGACCCAGTGTATTCATCGTCAGGCATGAACCTCAAGATTTATTAAAATCTCATGTTGTCGCAAAGGATTCCCTAGCGGATCCTTCTCTCGAAGTCGGTAGTGATCCTATCGTTGAAGTTAATGAGGAATCCATGATTGAACCCTCACCTGTATTTGAGAAAGTTTTGATGAGTGCGTTCATTTCTGATTTAGTCTTTGAAAAGTTGAGTGAAAGACCCATCCTTGTTAGAGAGTTTGATGAATTGTCTAACCTTTGTTCACTTTCTGACATAGAAGATCATGAAGAGTTGTCTCACATCATTTCTGACAACCCTTTATTGATGGAGAATACTAAAAGTTGTCCAAGCGGGTTCAAGGACCTCATTTGAATTCATGTTGACCAGTCCAAAGTCAATTGGAATGTTGGTGGAGTTATTAGCTTTTGACAAAAACAAGGCTTGCACACTCATTTTTTGTGCAAGGCTTGGGAAGGCTCAAGGTCTCTTTATTGTGGCTCTTCTCAAGCAACCTAAGCGCTTAACTAGGGAGGTAGACCATGGGGTGAGGGGGTCTTGTTCAATTTCGAAATTGGTAGTATGGTTGGTTCTAAAGTGAGAAAAATCAAGTTTTTGGTGTGGTTGGTGCTAAAAAGAAAGTTATCTTAGTGTGAAGGAAAAACCGAACTTCATTTTTGTGTAGAAGGTGCTCTTGTGAAGAGGTTATATTCGTGGTGGTTGTTCTAAGTTTGTTCATGGTGGTTTCTCATCCATCGCTATTGTTTGTATCTCTCTTGTGGCGTCGGTTGCTTTCCAACGACGGTCATTATTGATTTCAGCCCGGATATCTCTATTGATTTTTCGTTCTATTTCTTTAGCTACTTTTATTCGCATTTGTTGCGATTGTTCATGATTTGATGTTGCTAAATTGTATTAGACCATTAAAAAGTTGTGAAGGCATGTTAGAAGTATTTTTTCATGTTAAAACTTGTCTCATTTGATCTTAAGTTATTTCAAGTTGTTGATGTGTGTGAATGAACTTGGGTTCTTTCAAAAAGACCAAATCATTGTTACGTGATAACAAAAATGTCTCTGATAAAACATCTGTGTCGGACTCATTTCTAAACGGATTTTGGTGTTCTTTATCTTCCTGGAAAGCTAAGAAAATTTCCTACAACTTTTTAGTTGAAAAGTTTCTGAGATTCATTCATTTGAACCTCTGAATCTGTCTGTCAAAGTCTTGGACTGATAGTCATCCACTGTCACCAGTTTGGTTCAGAACCAACTTAATAGTGTTCGATATTTTTTTATTATCTAAAGATTCCTTAAATGAAATTTTAATTTTTTTGATTCTGTGGAAAGTTATAATCTAGACCTACAACTTTCATGTTTTTGGTTTTGATTGAATCATTTTTTAATTGCTTTAAAAATATTGATCTTTGTTGCTATTGTCGAATCTTTCTATTTTATTTTCTGAAACAATAACTCATACCACTCTAAAATTCAAAAATTTGTATAAGATTATAGAAAATTCTAAAAATTGCATTATTTAGTGTTCTGGAAAGGTCTGAACCTGACCTTCATTTTGGCAATTGTGAGTTTGTCCAAACTTTAACATTTGAAGGGTCAAAATTCTCTTTAAACAGTCTACTCTCTGAATTTCGATAATCTCTGTTGGACTTGTTTAGCAGTCCCGGTGTCGAGTCCGTGGAGCGGTCGTTCTTGCTCTGAATCTGGTATTTTTGAATTCGTTGAAAAGCTGTGTGAATCACGCACAACTTTCATTTAGATTTCCTCTGTCAAAACAGAGTGCACAGATCCCGAAAATCAGTTTTCCAGAGTTCTATTTGGACTCTATATCATTTCAGCTTTCGCGTGCGTTTGGATCTTAGATCGTGGATCGGTGTGTACCGAGTCCATCATAGCATTGCATCAATCTCTCATATGGGTTAGAGAGAATAGCAGAATAACAATATTAAAGGACCAATAGAATAGGTGAGAGACCAACCTATTCATAAAGGTAATTTTCTACATGCCTAAGCACTGAAGGTAAATTATAATGTAGTACATGAAAATATGACATTTCATAAAAGAGTGTTCATATCCATGACTCATATGATTCATCCTTGTGATAAAGGGTGGCATCTAAACCCACGTGAAAAATTAAATCGAGATAACGGTATACAACTCGATTTAGTACACTTTTGGTGTCAATGGATCAAGTGGGAGAATGTTGGACATAATGAGTTGGGTCCAACCCACAGGGTGACCCGGTTTGACAACCATTAGTGGGTCACATTAGTGGCCACATAATGCGGTTAGTGGGTGGGAGTTACGTGAATGTGGAGAGACCACATTCACGTAACTGTCTATTTCTCCCATTATATAAGGGGGTAGGATGCTACGGAGATGATGAGTGATTCGTAGCTGTAATCCTATCCAAATCCCACATCCAGTTTACGTGGTATAGGGTCCTGCTCACCGTCGACCTGGGCTCATTGTGGGCGTCGACCGGCTGAAGAGAACGTTGAATTCCCTGCACGCGCTCTATGGCGAATACAAGTACGCTTTCTGTGTTTGTTTTACAGAAAATGCCAACAGCACCATCGTCTGGTGAGCACAACCTTTTGATGGAGGATCCCTCTTAGTGATTGCCTCTCTCAAGCAACATTGTCGAGAATAACCCTCCCTATGTCGTTGCCTATCATCAAAGTTATAGTCAAATTTAACCTACCAACGTTAACAGCCCAAACTAATCGGGTAGCACGACTGGGCACAGTCGACGGTTCCTGGTTTTCTAGAATGGGCTAACCTAGGAAGGAGTTTTCCTGTAAAGATATGTTGCCCGGTGAAGGGTGTTCCCCATCGAGTGGGGTTTCCAGTTCACCATAGAGAAGAAGAAGATCAATGTCGTCAGCACCAAAAATTTACCCACTGGTGATCCAGTCTTGGGATAGGCCCTTTCTCTATCAGTTTCTCTCCTTGTCTTTGTATCCCTCATTCAATCCCAGATTGTGCACCAACAATCGAAAGGACTCAGTGGTCCGTCTAAATTCTGACGAAGCACTTCCTCCATCCTCCATCCTCCTGACACCGATAGAAGAGAATTGTCGGGATATGTTGTTTGTCGACACACAAAAAAGGAAGTGATTGGCAGGACATAAGGGTGCTTTCCAATCAAGGTTGCCTCTGTGAGCATTTTTTTGGTGCAAGGATCCTCTGCCTCACCACCTTACTCAGATAGTTTCAACGTCGTCGGATTTCTGTGTTTTTTTCAGTGAGGGGTTCTCTGTTTTCACTTTTCCTGCTCTGCATTTTTCTAGTGGTGATTGCATTTGGCAGCTTCGGTTCGAGTGGAGGTTGAGTCCTCACGCACATCTGCAACAAGGCTACCACTGTTGGATTCTGAGACTGTCGATGTGCGCAGAGTGAGTGAGGGAGGGCAGAATACAAATGAAAGAAGAGGGATATAAATTCGGGAAACGGCCTTCTTCAGAGGGGGTGATGCTCGGTATACCTGCAGTGCGCAAGGGCTGGGTATGTAAAGCATTAAAATATAATTTAATACAGTTTATTGCATTTCAATGCATATATTTATATTTCTCATGAGTTACGAGCCCACCATAGTATGGCTCCTTATGATCACACCGGATCCATTATCTGTATCCTAAAAACCCTTTCATCCATACAATGAAATGTCATATTCTGTTGTTGTCTCAAAAAATATGTAGAACCCTTAACTACCATACAGTAGAAATTATGTGTGTGCCACGCACTGGAATATAAGGATTACAATGTCAACTGTGTATTTTCGATATTTTTTTTTGGTAAATCTGACCCTGGCAGATGTATTTATCATGGTCCATTTACTAGGAATAGACTGTTGAATCATGTTTTTTGCCCAAAAAAAAACATGATTTTTATATGCTTGAATATTTACAAAAATTCTGAGCCATTGATTTATCATGACTTAAAAAATCTGCTTATAAATGGCAATTGGATTATTCAAGAGTGGGTCCTTTAATAAATCACATCCGTGCTTAAGGTCCACTTAAGGAAAACAAAACCATAAAAATCTCAGTTTAGATTCTAGCTATCATATTCTAGTGGCTCGCTATATATATATATATATATATATATATATATATATATATATATATATATAGATAGATATATATATATAGATAGATAGAGAGAGAGAGAGAGAGAGATGGGAAGGTTCTAACTAGATGGGATGGCAGCCATGGTTTCTAACTACTGCATGTAACAAGTGAAGTTACTGGTTTGTAACTTTGTTCCTAAATGAAATATGAAACTATACGACCATCAACGCAAGTTGTAAATATCTTGTAAACCAATTTGCTTGTTTTTGAAAAGTAAAAATAAGCCAAATATTAAGGGTGTTAGGTTCACGAACAAATCAACCTTCTCTTTGTACATTAAATATAGGAAGGGACATGACCATCCCAACGAATAATGAAGCATGCATGTACATTTGATGGCTTCACAACCATTGTCGTCTTCCTCATTTCTGTTGTGGGAAGAAATGTGGTGGGTCATGCAAGCTCTCGACTGTTAGAGGTGAAAGGGACTAAATCAGTGTTGTCAGTATCGGTGCCTATCGGCCTGAATCGGCTGATATGTGTCGTATCGTATCACCAGAAAATCAATACGATACTGACCTGAATCGGCTATTTTTTAATAAATGCAAAAATAGTTTAAATTAATTTTTAAATATTATTTTAATGGCTTTAACACCTGTCACATTTTGATTGACACATAATATTTTTTTAATTATCTTTTGGCCGATTCAGAAAAGATTCACTTGAGAATCCGTATTGGCCCCGATTCACCTGAATCATTGGCCCAACGATACAGGTCCGATTCCCATGCTGACAACATTGGACTAAAACCAAGTTAAAGAGGAGGGGTCATATTTTCTGTGGAACATGCAACCTATTGTTTGCCTCCCTAGAAATGCCGAGGCATCATGCCACTGCACTTGGCTCTTGTGACCTGTGAAGGGGGGCCAAGTCCCAGCCTTACATGGACCTACCTTGTATATGTCAGTTAGGGCCCGAAAACTCACTGGGACCAGGACCCATTTTCAGTGTTTCCAAGATCCGAATCAGATCTTGATTAAAACCAAAAACAAACTGAATCTAGCTACTCTTACTTTTGAGAAGTGCTTGGATAATTTAGGTAAGGATTTTTGGGACCCCATGTTTGGCTACTTTGGGTGGAACATAGAAAAGTGTGAAATGATGTCACAGTTACGTTAAAATCTTCAAAGGTTGTATTGGGTACAGGTTTAGGTTTTTCAATGATATTTAGAATTAGCATTTGTATAGTTACCCCCCACCAGTTATTATTCAATGTACCAATGGGGTTTGAACCTGCAACCTCCCACCACTGACAGCACTTACCAACCACTTGGAGCCCCGTTGGTAATTAGCACCTCTGTAACAAATATCGCGAGATTTATAAAAATATCGCGAGAAATTGCCAGAAAGTTTAAAACGGCAATTTCTCGTGAGATTTTCAAACCGTGACAAATATCAGGATATTTACCGTTTTAGCAGATATTTATCTCGAGATTTTTCTTTTTAAATGTTTTATTTATATTTTCTTATAAAATTTATTTTTTTAGATTTTTTAAATTTATTTTTTATTGCTGAGATTTTGCCAAAAAATGCAAGATTTATGCAAAATTTCAAAATCTCCCGAGTTTTTTTATTCCCGAGCGTTTTTAACTTTTGTTACTATGATTAGTAAACTTGTACACTTGATAAGTTGATTGCTTTAAAAAAACGTGAATTCCTCTCATGCTGTCTCTTTTTTTTTTAATGGGCCAAGCCGAGGGATTAAGGCCAACTTTCTTTCCATTTAAGGCAAGCTGGGGTTAGGCTGACCCCTACCAGAACAACAGCCACCCCATGTGGCAGAGGGATTCTATCCTAGCCCTTCAGCTTGACACAGGACCCCCCTTACCACATGGCATACAAGGCTATAAAACCAAGCAGTTATTCAACCATCCATACCGGTCGGGTTCGAAAAGTCCCATCACATGGTGACTTGCATGAACAGCTCCTACCAAACAGACCGAGCCGCCGCCGCCGCCGCCGATCCCCTCCATAGTCTTAAACCATTGGTTTTCCATTATCAGAAAAAAGAAAATATGAGCTCATAGTGCTTGATAATTCTTATAACCAAAAATTTTAAGAACACGCAATAATGAAATTCCTTCCTTACTACCAAGATGCATCAAACCATTTCGGTTTAAGAGTTCTTGAAGTTGGACAAAACCAGACCTGAATTCACTGTTTTACAGATTCAACTGCTGTGCAACGGTTGTCCAAGTAGAAACCCTTAGGGATTGTTTGATGCCTCATCCAAGATTATACAAGATTGGACAGAACGAACGAACAGACTCATGTTCTTTCTATTTTATAGCAACTGTACGAAGGCCAACATTTGTATCGACTATACAAGAAGTTATGCTTCTTGTGTTCAACGTTTGTTTTAAGTTGTGTACGGGCAGCATGAACATACATGGATAATGGGTTGGATAACGTCGTTTTGGATCATACTACTGGATCGCATACGAGTGTTTTAACATGTTTATTATAAATTTTAACTTAAGATA
This sequence comes from Nuphar pumila, assembly GCF_984573655.1. NCBI lineage: Eukaryota > Viridiplantae > Streptophyta > Magnoliopsida > Nymphaeales > Nymphaeaceae > Nuphar > Nuphar pumila. The sequence continues at coordinate 7,108,760 of NC_143257.1, read as the reverse complement.
TGCAACTCAGATTGGATCTAAAAACTAAAAAATATCTAAAATTTAGGTAATTTGAGGAAAATAAGAATTGATGTTTTATTAATATATAAATGATTTAATCAGTGTCATATTAGATCTAATTATGCAAGTTTATCAAAAAGTTATGGATTTTAACCCCAAATATGTGTCTCAAACTAAATCCAAGTACGAAAAAATAGTTAAATTATAAGAACCCTAAAATGCAAAAAAAAACATAAATAAACCAAATAAAAAAATCAAAGAAAATAAAAATATCATAGAAAAACACCAGATCAGTGACAATAAAAAAAAAAACTAATCAATAAATTAAAATCAAAGAAAAAACCCCCTAATCAACGAAAATCAAAGAAAACCCTATTATTTAAAAAAACTAAGAAGATCAACGAAAAAATCAAAACCCTAGTCAAAGAAAATCAAAGAAAAAATCTTAATCAATACAAATAAAAATAAAAACTTCTAATAAAAAGATCCTAATAAAACATTTAAAGAAAAATCCCTAATGAATGACACTCAAAGAAAAACCCCTAATCAATAAAAGTTAAAGATAAAAACCTCTAGTCAAAGCCCTAATCAAAAAAAATATTCAAAGCCCTACTAAAGAAAATCAAAGAAAAAAACAAGAAGAGGAATGAGGAGACTAAGAGAGGAGAGGGTTGTGTATGTTCGCCCCCGATGATTCACTGAATCCCACGTCTGTGTTCGGGGCTTTGAATGAGCACCACGTATACAAGCACATGGGGCTCGTATTCCCGTGTATGTTGACATAACTTTGCATCGGACTCTGGTGTTGTTGCAAAGACTTAAGTACCCTTTATTGCTATTCTTCTCATAAAGTGATGGTTTGAGAAAATGACAAAAATGCCTTTCATTCAAAAAAGAAAAAACAAATAGTTCAAAAAAAGGACAAACATGTCCTCCATCCAGAAAGTCGAGGATGATGTTGACTCTTCAAAGTCTTCTTCTTTTTCTGTTCAAAAAAAGGACAAACATGTTTTCTTCTTCTTTCTCTGTAAAACACTGTAAAACCCTTTCTCTCTCTAGAGAAGAAATCAAGGGAAACAAAGAGTTCTTCCTGGAGAAGGCCATGAACATCAACCCTCTCACTCTCTCTCCCTTCTCTCTCTACTTCTGTGCACATCCAACAGACGATCCTACATTGCTGCATCATCATCTTCTTCTTCTTCCTTCTTCGTAAAACTCTGTAAAACCCTCTCTCTCTGTAGAGAAGAAATCAAGAGAGGTAAAGGGTTCCTCCTGGAGAAGGCCATGAACACGAACCCTCTCACTCTCTCTCCCTTCTCTCTCTACTTGTGTGCCTGATTTAGAGTTTTTGCCCTTACAGGAGGGGGGTCCGGGGGCTCCCCCCCGGCGTGGATCCCGCTGCGCGGTCAGTGGGCGGGGGCCGCCCCTGGCGGGGGGCTCGGGGGGCAACGCCCTTCGGACCAAAAATTTTTTGGGCCTTCCAATAACGATTTGTAGTGTTATCGGGCTTTCCTACAGCAATTTGTAGCATTTGTAGTATTATCAGGCTTTCCTAATTTGCGGAAGACACTACAAATCGCTATAGCGATTTGCGGAAGACACTACAAATCGCGGATTTGGAATATGACCTCCGGTTAGGGAGATATGACTCTGACAAGTTGGTCCTAATTTGCGGAAGACACTACAAATCGCTATAGCGATTTGCGGAAGACACTACAAATCGCTATAGCGATTTGCGAATCGCTATAGCGATTTGCGGAAGACACTACAAATCGCTATAGCGTTTCGCGATTTACGGAAGACACTACAAATGCTACAAATCGTTGTAGGAAAGCCCGATAACACTACAAATCGTTATTGCAAGGCCCAAAAAAAATTTGGTCCGGAGGGCGCTGCCCCCCGAGCCCCCCGCCAGAGGCGGCCCCCCCTGGACCCCCGCCCGCTGACCGCGCTGCGGGATCCACGCCGGGGGGGAGCCCCCGGACCCCCCTCCTGTAAGGGCAAAAACTCTAAATCAGGCACACAAGTAGAGAGAGAAGGGAGAGAGAGTGAGAGGGTTGGTGTTCATGGCCTTCTCCAGGAGGAACCCTTTACCTCTCTTGATTTCTTCTCTACAGAGAGAGAGGGTTTTACAGAGTTTTACGAAGAAGGAAGAAGAAGAAGATGACGATGCAGCAATGTAGGATCGTCTGTTGGATGTGCACAGAAGTAGAGAGAGAAGGGAGAGAGAGTGAGAGGGTTGATGTTCATGGCCTTCTCCAGGAAGAACTCTTTGTTTCCCTTGATTTCTTCTCTAGAGAGAGAAAGGGTTTTACAGTGTTTTACAGAGAAAGAAGAAGAAAACATGTTTGTCCTTTTTTTGAACAGAAAAAGAAGAAGACTTTGAAGAGTCAACATCATCCTCGACTTTCTGGATGGAGGACATGTTTGTCCTTTTTTTGAACTATTTGTTTTTTCTTTTTTGAATGAAAGGCATTTTTGTCATTTTCTCAAACCATCACTTTATGAGAAGAATAGCAATAAAGGGTACTTAAGTCTTTGCAACAACACCAGAGTCTGATGCAAAGTTATGTCAACATACACGGGAATACGAGCCCCATGTGCTTGTATACGTGGTGCTCATTCAAAGCCCGAACACAGACGTGGGATTCAGTGAATCATCGGGGGGGAACATATAACCTGCTTTGCTAAGAGAGAGGAAGAAAGAATAAAAAGGAGAAAGAGAGCTCACTATGGGTTGCTTTAAAGGAGAGAAAGGAAGGAAGAAGGGGCAGAAATAAGAAAAGGGAGAGAGAGAGAGTTCACCTTCGGCAACTGCACAGGGGAGAGAGAGGGTCAAGGAGACTCCCTCTAATTTTTTTTTGTTTAAAGAGTGTTCCCCTCGTCCTTGTTCTTTTAGTAACAGGAGGTGAAACTGAACCACTTTGCGAGAGGACCAAGACACAAGATTAGGACCCAGGAAAACAACAAATCTTCCTATAGACTTCTAATCATTCAGACAGCCAAACGAGTCAGCATCGAAGTAAGCACTAAGTTGCAAGGATGCAGACTTCTTAAAGAGATGACCATGGTGAATAATATCATTAAGATAATGCAGGTTACGCTTGACGGCAGACCAATATGCGATTGTGGGTTTATGCATATACGGACATACCTTATTAACAGCAAATGCAACATCTGATGATGGTGAGGTATTAAAGTCCTCCAACAATGTTATGATACAAGGTGGCATCATGAAACAAAGGAGAATCATCTTTGAATAACTTGGCACTAGAGCTCAGATGAGTGAAAATAGGTTTGGCACCAGCCATAAAAGCTCTCTGAAGCAAACTAAGGGCCTATATGAGTTGACAAAGATAGAGGCTTGATGAAGCATAGCTAACCTCAATGTCGAGAAAATAATTTAGGCTGACAAGATTTTTAATGGAAAAATCATGACCTAAGCAGTGAATCAACTGTTGAATGGCGATAGACGAACTTTTCGTGATAATAATATCATCAATATAAACCATCAAATATACAATAAGGTCATTTTCTTGAAAAATAAGGAGACATCAGATTGAGAAATAAAAAATCATCGTGATAGTAAATATGAGAGGAGACGTTGATACCAAGCACGAGGTGCTTGTTTGAGCCTATAAAAAGACTGAGCTAATTTGCACACATAATGGGGATAACGTGCATCCTCAAATCCTTAAGGTTGGCACATGCAAACATCCTTCGAAAGTAAATTATTCAAGAAAGCATTATTAAAAAAATCCAACTGATAAATAGATCACTAAAGGAAAACGGCAAGAATAACCTAAATGGTGGTTGGTTTAAAGACCGGACTAAATGTCTCAAAGAAATCAATGCCCTCTTCTTAATGAAAACCATTGTCGATAAGGCGAACCTTATAGCGAGCCATAAAACCATCAGCTTTTCTTTTAAAGCAATAAACCCACTTGGAGCCAATAACATTATATTGATCTTGAGAAGGTACCCAAGTGTGATTGAGTTAATAGGCACGAAATTCATCCTCCATAGCTGCCCTCCACTTGGGATAAAGGGTGGCTTGTTTGAAGTTAGATGATTCAAGTTCAAGGATCAAAGCACTAAAGTAGGTGAGAGATATGGGATAGAGGGAGATAAAAGAAGGTTCTTGGTTTGAGAGAACCGATCATGGATGGAGTGGACATGATTAGCAGGCCGCATAAGAGGAGAATGATCAGCAGATGCCGGCTACGGCATAGGATAGTTTGGAGGGGCAATCGATGGTGGGGGTTTGGGTGGTGAGAATGATGCAATAGGAGAGGGAGGAGAAGACGCTGGAAAAAAGGGGTTGAGCAGATCGAGTGAACCTGGATCAAGAGGGTCATGTGTATTGAGTTGGACGTTAGGATCAGTAGAGAGAGAGAGAGAGAGAGAGAGAGAAGGATGACATGCTCATAAAGTAACTTACAACCAAGAACCAAGGTTGGTAGCTTATTGATAACATATGTGGTTGTCCGAAAAGCATCAACCCAAAATTTATAAGCAAAAGACACGATATGTAACATACTTAGTCTGGTTTCAACGATGTGTTCGTATTTGCTCTCAACTAAGCCATTATGTTCAGGTGTGTGTGAGCATGAAAATTGGCGTAAGATGCCATGACTTTGTAGAAATGTTTCAAAATCATGTTCAATAAATTAACCTTCATTGTTGGATTGAAAAGACTTAATTAGAAACTGAAATTGTTTTTTGACTATTTGCTTAAAGTTCTTGAAACACTCAAAAACTTGAAACTTAACATGCATAATAAAGATCCACAAGAATTGAGTGAGGTTATCCACGATGAGAAGATAATACCGAAAGCCTTCAAGATATATGACTCCCCAGATGTCAGCATGAAGAAGCTCAAGAGGAGATGTCGTGGATGAGAGAGATCGTCCAAACTAGAGCTTGTGAGCTTTTCCAACTAGGTAGCTTTCGCTCACCTTTATTTGCTTGTTCCTACTAAAAGAAATTGCATATTTAGAATTTAAGAATGACACTCTTCTTATTGGTGTAATACCAAAGATCAAAAGATGTTGTTTTTCCTGCATAGGTTGTCACCTTCAAATTTTCATCAGCTTTGACTAGGTAAACGCTCTCACTAGTTTTTGGTTCTCTAAGATAAATCTTGCTTGTCTATTAATCCTTAACAAGCAATTCAAAAGGGGTGAATTCAAATATGCAATCATTATCTTCAATAAATTATCCCACAAATAATAGATTTTTGGTGAAGTCAAGAATATGCAGGACATTATTCAAATTAAATGTAGATCCATTTGATAATAAAATAAGATTACCAATATGGGAGATGGGAAGCATCTTACTATTATCAATCATTATAGATTCACCTCCTTTATATTGAGATTTGTTTGAGAACTGTTGATCATCCATGGTAAGGTGATTTATCGCACTAGTGTCAAGGTACCAATAATTATTAGCAAATTGTTAAAGAAATATAACTCATAACACTTTAGGAATGTTTGAATAATTTTTTATGGTGTGGCCTCATTTTTCACAATATTGGCATGTAATTGGACATCGTTAAGCTTGAGGATTTTGCATGCCTTGATTTTGGTTTGGCTGATTTTGATTGGAGTTTTTTCCTTGACCTCTGTCTCGGCCTCTATAGAAGCCACGACCTCTAGAGGCGTTGAATGCAATATGAGATGCTTCTTGTGTCTCAGATGACTTAGGATGAAGTATGGGAACATGGTTTTTTCTTGATTGAGAAGTAGATCATAAAGATATGCAAATGACTGAGTTAATGTGCTTGTGGTGACTGACATCACGAAGCTTTCATACTCAATAAAGAGCCTATTTAGGGCTATCTAAACTAGGTCTTCATCTCCTACAAGATGGTTGGTGGTGGCAAGAGAATCGGTGAGGAATTTGATGTGATCCAAGTATGACAGCATGTTCATATTTTCTTTCGTTATGAATGTTAAATCATTTTTTAGGATCATAAGTTTCAATGGAGATTGAGATCCATATGCCTTTTTCAGCACAAGCCATGCCTCATGTGTTGTCCTTGTCCTTATGATCTAGCCTAGGACAGGCTCAAAAATAGTTGCCTTGATTCAACTGAGAATCAGCTCATAAGAACGAAGCTAGGTGAGATAGATCGCATTTTCATATTTGCTTCCATCTGCAGCAGTGATGAACTGATCTGATTGATGCGAAGAACCATCAACGAACTTGAGGAGATCCTAGTTGAGCATGATGGATTCGAGTTGCGACCTCCACAAGAGATAATTGTCTAGATTCAACTTTACTGAAACAAGGTTGGTGATTGTGTTTCATTGAAATGCTAGGAAGGAAGAGGAAGCCAGGAAAACTCATTGGAGCACATGAGCTCTGATACAGTGAAAGTGAAGCACAGATCTTTGGGATGCTCATTATCTCTCTTGAGGTTTTACTATACTCTAAAGACCTTCCTATCCAAATGAATAACCACAATTAATTAAATCTGGGTTGCGTAAACCATTTCAAAATGAAAATACAGGATTGCACTGTCTTGGGAGAATTAACTTGAACCAAGTGTATGGAGCAGCTAAGTTTAAAAATTGCCAATTGTGACAAGTTCTCCCAGTTAACGTAATTGTCATGGCCTAACCCAACCAATGTAATAGATGAACCAGACACTGGGCAATTGGATGCATGGAAGAGCACATGGAATATGATATGTTTTGGATTTTGTATGGCCTTGCACAATATTTTAATGAAATTCATGGATATTTAAATGAATAAATTAATGTTTTGTTCATAAACAAATTCATATCATTGCATGCAATTGTAAATTATACAAGTTTATATTGTAGTACTAACCGATTATTTGCACGATGAGCTCATCTAAAATTTAAACATGGATTATGTCATTTTGACATAAGAAAACCTGAGCCTTGGGATAGATTCACTGCCTTTGATGTCTCACATATCAGTTTAGAGGTAAATCCTGAGTGAGTTGGGGTGATGCATTATGCCTTCTTCTGAGTAAGGTCTTCTAAATAAGAGGCCTTCAGTAGATAAACCTACTCAAGGTGCCATTATGGGAAAACCACCCAAGGACCTGAAAGAAAACCATGGAGCATTCAACACACATGCTTGCAGGAGAACCCTGTTGTCTCTCTATATTGGTTTAGACATTTTTCGGTGTGCGCAAGGACAGGTAGCCCTATAGAGAGACTATGATTAACAACCACACTCGTTGATGACTTTAGAGTTGAAATTAGCTAAGCGAACTTTGGTCTTGGATAATTAACGTGCCAATTATTGGTTTGCATGTACATGTACTGGGTAAATAGGGCTTTTCCAATACCCGTTAGGGTACCCAGCATGAGCACACCATACAATTCAAACCTCTAGTACATCTTTCAATGTGAGTTATGTTTAATAATAATTAAGTTTATTGATTCAAAATCATGATTTGCCAAACAAGTTTTTATAAATCAAGTTTGAGGGACATACTTGTAAAAACTAAAATTATTGGATATTATTGTGGTACCCTTAAAATTTCTATAACCTTCTTTTAGGAAAGTCCTAATTTATTAATTAAAATTAATTAGTGATTATTTTGCTTGATTTAGGAAAGTGTGGTTAAAGATAAGGTCAAATGGGAGAAGGGTCTCCAACAATAGTGGTCTCACCCTTAGGGAGAGCATCGAAAAATCCTTCTGGGTAGCCTAGTGCAATTGAGGCAAGACCAAAGTCCGCCACATTCAACTTGCTCTCAAACCAAGAGTGGACACAAAACCTTGAGCTCGATTCAAGTCTTGACGGTGACTTGAGGTAAAAGTAAGTTGGTTCTCCGCTTGCACTTATTTTTTCTTGCCTTCAACGTTTCTGGTGAAGCTCAGCCAGGTGAAAGGTACGGTACTCTCAGTTTTTTTAATATCCAATAGATCTCATAAGTAATAAGTCGCAAAGAAAATCTTGTTTCTTGATGTGGTTACTGTAAATCATGCATAAGCCATTTTCGATATTCTTTCATGAGTATCGTTTACAAAGCAAGCTATTTTATACGCTGGTTCATGTTATATGAGAATCAGCTATAAAACGGTTTCATAGTCATGATAAATTTGTTGAAATAGTATGGTGGTTTGGAATTTTTGTTTATTCATTGTTTTGTCCTTTTTCCAAAGCCAACTGTGCTTGTATTATTTCTTCGTTTGTTCTGGTGGTTTGCATATATAATCATTCTTTTTAACGTATGTATAGCATATTGTGATCTTTGATCATGCATGTAAGTTATAGTAACATAGCCATTAGTCATCATGATTACGATATAATTCGTTTTGGTCATAAAACATATGGTAAGTTGTGTTTCTTATTTGGTTGTTATATTTTTGAGTTTGGTAAAAGTCAAGTTGTTGAAACCTATTTAAGCTAGGTTATGTTTTAACAACAATTATTTTTATATACACTATATGATTACTCCATTATTATATTCATGCATATTCATGCTTATGAACAGGAATACGGTTGAACATGAACGTGTTAACAGGCTGTCTGCATGGTGGCTTATTTAAAGTGCAAATACTTGATTCTGTATATTTTAACACTTTTGGATTATATTAAAAATAATAATAAAAATAAATATATTGTATCATGTGTCACGATCAGATTTATTAAAACCAAACTTTATGATTGACCATATTCAATATTTATTTTATTTAATTAAATAAAATCTATAGGTTATTTATTGATCCTAATCCTGCTGGCTGAGATAAGAGTCCCCAAGATTGCCACTCAAAGGAATCGTACTGATGCTCTTAAGGAGGCGACGATCATAATGATGGTTTTGGAATTGGAAAACATTCTAAACTATCAAATCCCAACAGAGCCAGCATCTCTCCCGTCTGATTTCTTCTGTGAATGAAAAAAATCTGAGCAACATGATTTCAAGTCTGTTAAAGCGAGTATATGCTGCTCCAAATCCACTCATACGGTGCAGAAATACAGAGCAAAAGAATCTGCAGCAGAATTACTATAAGACCAACAGAAACTCGTCATAAGAGTATGTTTTGATACAGTTCATGTCATCCAAAACAGGTAATAGGTACAACTGTACATGAGTCTGAATTTAAGGCCACATTCCCTGCAAAACTCAACTATCAGATCCACGGTTAGAAACAAACCACCACCAGGTCCACAATACATCACCATTAGAGTCAACAGCTCTTTCACTTTCACAAGGCAAAGGTTCTGCAATGTACAGGGTTTACCAATCTGTAGCATAAATGCTGCACTGGTGTTCATTTTGTTCACATTCACCTCATGCACAGGAAATAGGGGAATGGTTGGTAATGAACATGGGCCCAGGATGACCCACAACAGCCACTCTTGTGAACAAGCACGGCACTCCACATTCAATAAGAGTTTGTTGCATGTAAGGGCCCATCTAAGCCTCACAACAAACTGCACTGGTGAACTCCTGCTTTATTTCATCATAGATGCAACAGACCACAATAAGAACGTGATCCTGTAGGAACGGTTAGCAAGGAAGATCCACTCGTTGTTGTCTTCCGCTGTATCTGACGTAGGATGACAATCCTGACTGATTGAGTAGAATATGGATCATGCACGTTTCTGCTGTCTTTGAAGAACCAATACCCGGTGCAGGCATCTCCATGATGGCCGGCTATAAGCTAGCATCTGTACCAGTATGGGTATGGAATGCTGGTTCCCTTAACACCATCAAGAACACTGGACAGCACAACATGCTGGATTTTTGTTTTCAATGATGATCAAGCTAAACGATTAAGGCCCCCCTTTATCATGAATCATTGGTTTACATAAATGCCCTTATTTACAGTCTAATCATGAGGCTTATCTTACCAGCATATTATGGAAGCACTCTTGTGCAGGAATCTATTCTAACCCCTGCTAGCTCAGTGTCCAATATATTAATACCTATGTTCTCCATATTTCATATATGATCCTGAAATTGATCCAGCACATCAAAGATGGGTCGGTGTTGCTATCCCACTTCAAGAAAATTTCCTTGCAAGAATCCCATACCTCTTTTCTGATGCATCTAATACAATAAAAGCAGCCATGACAAATTTTATTCCTTATATTCCAGATTTTCCATAACATGAATGTGTACTACCAAATCCCAACATTGCTTCGATCACTATCACCGATGTTTAATGTTGAACCACCATTTCACCTCCTGCACCATTGGTATCCAAGGATTTCTTTTCCCAAATTTGAGGATTCACCTCCTGCATGGTTGTACCATTGGCATCCAAGGATGTCCTTCCTTCCAAACATCTGCAGCCATCGAATATGACATGAAAATATGACAAGACTTCTTATCTTTCTTGAATAAATGGCAGCAGTGCAGCTAGGCAATGAGACACCAAACTTATTAATCTTATACTGAGTAGCCAACTTGTTTTCAGAGGACAAATAAACTATACAGGCTGCTGGAAAGAGTAGAATTCTCACACCATATGAATTTATTCCAAGGCTCAACCTTTCCACCCATAGGACCCTTCTACTCGTGGTGTCCACCACCTCTCCTTTCCAAGCAAGTCGATCATCTTGGGTCTAAAGCTCACATTATTCAACATAACCAACTTGGAAACAGAGTGGTTATAGAATGGTTGTCTTTAAAACATAACCAGGAAACTGTGATCCTCATCTTTCATGATACAGTAGTTTGTGTTTTGGATGGCACCACATTTCCTTTAGAATGATAACCATATACAAGGTCTAGAAGGAAAAAAACTATTACCCAATAATTCCAACTGTAAGGACATATATCTGAGAGATAAGATTGAAAGAAACACTCTTACCACTCTCCCATTCCCATGGAGTGCACCTCATTTGGTTGTAAAACCAAATAGGATACCAGATACACCTAAGCTGTTGTTCCTGTATGAAACTGTGAGGAGGCAGTCTGCATATTCAACTGCATCCACATTCCCATCATATGTAAACTGCCTACGAACTTAATGACTTGACATGCACCACATTCAGTTCTGTAATCTTCTACTTCAAATTTGAATCTTCCTAGTGAGAGACATCTTGACAGATAAATGTGTTGCTTACAGAAGCATCACAAAATGGATAATTTGTGGACAAGCCATGTTTGCAAAAGTTTGACTTCCAACTGTTTTAACCTTACCTGGAACATATGGTTGATTCGCCAGTAACTAAACAGCGAAGATATCTCTAAATTTTAACCATATCATTAATGTGGTGAGCATGCATGTATCCTTCAGAAAATATTTTCCAGATTCACAACCAGTAATCAGCAACAATGTAACTCTCAAACTTGACTTTGTTTCTCTTGCAGGATAGTGATATCAACTTACTAGGCCTGACAACATTTTGCAAATGCATTACCAAGTAAAGAAGCAACATCTGCCCCCAGTGACCTAGATTTCAATCAACTCCAGATGGTAGAAAAATAACACCGTTGTATCATGCATGCAATAAGACAGCCACCCTCTCAAATGAGTTGAACACAATTTTCTGCAAAAGGATGCCAACGTCGACAGTCTAGAAGACATAAGATCATTTGTTGCCCCGTTAACAGCAACTTGAAGCTTTGGGCATGATCTAGACAATATATTCACATTGAGATAGGAAAATTGCAGAATATTCTTTCTTTTTTTTGAAAGGCAAGCTGGGGTTAGGCAGACCCCTACCAGTTATACAACTATACCAATGGGTTTTGAAACTGCAACGTGCCAACACAAAATGACGTGCACTAACTGCTCCTACCAGACAAGGCGAGCTGGTAGGAAAATTGCAGAATATACTTATACTAAGGATGCAGAGAGAAGGAATTCTGGCTGTAATCTCTGCAAAAGTATTCCGCAAAAAGGACAGAAGGGTTTTGCATATGTCTTTAAAAAGGATGACTCTGTCACATGACTAAAATACTCCAATGAATGCCCCATAAACAAGGTACTTGGTGCCAGTTTGTAAACATATCTTTGGCAACACATGCAAAACCATGATGGACTAGCATCACAAACCTGCATGGAAGCTGCACATCGGAGAAGTTTATGCTTTTCTCCAGCTACACCACTGCATTCAGTACCATCGCAAAAGGCAACATCTGGAGATTCAAACGGCACTGATGAAGGACAAAAGTTACACTTCTCTTCCGATACATATTCACATACAGAATAAATCCTGTAAAAAAGTAGGGGGGAATCAGTTTTTTCAAGGTTCCAAACAAGAAAATTTGGGGGTTGTAGTAAGCAGACAGGAGTGCTGGTTTATGACAACAATGATTTCAGACTGAATTCCCTTTCTGAAAATCACTTCAATTAAAAGAAATAAAGATAAAAAAACACAGTGAAAGGGTCACCCCTATGTAAGAAAAGAAATGTCCCTATTACAGTGTTACATAAATACAAGAACATCCAGCCAATTCTCATAAGACTGGAAGAGGTCGTGCACATGTAACTCTGTAATATTAAACAGAAACAGCATATAAATGCATCATAATCTATTCACAAAAGCAACCAGACATGAAAACATTTCTCAAAAACAAAAGATATGAAAGAGAAAATAGTTTAAATGCAAGTAACAAAATCAGAATCCAGTCAGATATAAGGATCAGTAAACAGCTTATGCAGAAAGTTTCAGAAGTAATTACCTCTTCCCAAGACTATCAACTTCCAATCTCAGGAGTTTAAGATCATCAGGAATCAGGTCATTGTTAATGACCGCCCACTTCTGCATTTGTGCAACTCCTGTTGGAAACCAACATGCCCTACCTAGAGGAAGTGCACTGGTCATACCAGAAGCAAGGTAAAGTACAGCTGAAAAAGTTAAAGCCACAAGCCTCTTTCGCAGTTCCGCTTCACTGCTTGAAAGTAAGTACAACCACAGTTTCTGTATCTCATGCTCATCATTGACAGGGTACAGTCCATTCTGTCCAATATTTAGCATGTTCATCTTCATTGCAGGCAGCACCAACCGTCTACAGATAATAATGATCAAGTGAATGTGTCGCGAAGTGATTTTGCATATCATGTTAGGTGCATAAGATAACAACTTTTCAAGAGAAACCACTGCATCTGGGTCAGCCCACCAGACTGAGAACCACTTATAGAGAATAGTTTCAACATAATTTGGGGCAACCTGTTTGAAAGCCAAGAGCGCTTCTATAATATCCCAAAGAACAAGTGGCTTTACTGGATGCTCAAATTGCTCAAGGGACCACAAAATGCTAGACTCCCAGCAAACCAGGTCCTGGTCAGAGAAACCAGGAATAGCTTCAAAATATTGATCAGGCAGCATGTCCATAGAAACTTTGATCATACCACCAGTCCAAATCAATTCCACGGCTGCTTTTTGAGCCCTACACAAATATTGAATAGCAGAAGATCCCTGTAAGTTCTTTTAAACAAATTGTAGTAAAGCTGATCGGTAAACGATGTTTTACAAAATACGAAAATTGCCAATGCTAAATATATTATATTATTCCTGCCTCACCTGGATTCATACATAGGATCAACAAGAGCAGTGTCAACGCTGTGCACCTGGAAACAAAGTGTGGAGTTATTTTAATTGATCATTAATTATATTACATGCATGAGATAGAAGAATCCATTTGAAAAGGTAGAATAGTTAAACATAGTCAGAAAGTATAACAAGCTGCTTCGCCTAGGCAGGGCACGCCACTCCAGTATCTAGTGCTTGTCAAGATTTCTAGTAATTAAAACCAATGACTGTACAAAACCTATAGAAGATGTCCATATGAAAAAGAAAAAAGTAATCTAAATGCTGAAGGCTGACTGAAAATTAACAATAATGGATGGGCCTCCAGAGAGGAAGAACTTGTGGTTTTCTAAATCCTACTTGAAAGAAGATCATGGAAACATTATAGTAACAGTCAACTTATTTAATTATGTCAATTCGTTCCTTGATTTCAGTGTTTCATTTCAGGAACTGTGAAAATATTCTGGAGAGTTGGAGAGACATCACTGGTCCATAATATGAGCAACCCAAGTATTTCCTTTTGGTATGGTTTATGCACCTGTCTATTCGCTAGACCTTTCTATAGTTCTCTTGTTACTTTGTTATTCGCATAAGGTGCACATGTAAGCCTATATATTATATATTCAATAAATCAATTTGTTTGTTATGCAAGATGACTTGATACTCTCATCAACCTATCAGCTTTAGACTGCTAACTGATAATAAGAGATATCTTATACAACACCCCACAACAGCTAATTAAGAAAAAACATTGACTTAAACGGGTCAGGATCCAATCGCATACAGATCAACATGATATAAAGAAATCTTTTGACACTAAAGCTGGCAACTTACCACAGCAAGAACTAGGTTTCCAGGGGATAATGCCAGGCCAAAACAGGAATCAAATATATGCCGTGGTATCTGCAAAAAAACTCCTTTAAAACATTCCAAAACTAAAAAAATAAAAATAATAGCGTACCAGAAACAAACAAAAAAATAGGTCATACCTCACTGGAAGCCTTTTTACTATCATACGCAAGACTAGGAGAACTTAGAGGGAATGGAACTAGACAAAGAGAGTCCACTTGCAGTATCCAGCATCGAACATAATTGTCCTATAAATAGCAGTAAATCATCAATTAAAGTGTGTTTCTTTTAAATTGACAATGCCCAAAACCTTGTGTGTGGTTTCATGCCTCAGCCTATCAAGATTAAACATTTGACAATGACAGGAAAAGCATTAGAAGAAATAATGAAATACAGCTTCTAAGATTCAAGATATGCATTTCCAAGTGTCAGAGATCAGGTTCATTCTCAACCTATACTCTACTCCACAAGAGAAGCAACACAAGCAAAATGCTGTTCACACATCAGAACAAACCATTCAGTGTATTGGCTCTCCAGGAAGAAGTATGGCAGGGTTGAAATATTATATGACCAGCACAACTAATAGAGTAATAACTAATAACAGCATAAGCATTTCACTAGTATAAATACGCTATAACAAGTGAGACAATACCTGGCTGCAGCTGTACAAACAACGGCCATCAAAAGCCCAAGAAAGGCCAGTAACCTAAAGAAGGTGACACATTTAGAACAAATATTATAGAAAAATCATAAAGAACAGCACAGGTGAGAGCAGGTTACCACTTGATCATGTGCATCAATCTGTCCAGAGAACTTGATTTCACCACTTGAAATGTAACAACCCAGCACTTCTAATGAGCCAGATCCTTTCCCAACTGCCAAGAGAATCTCATCTAGATGAGATGTTAAAGGTACAATGCATGAAAGTACAGAGACAGGGACAGCAGTAGCGGCTACCACCTGTAGAAAACAAATAAATAAATAGATAAATATTAATGCAAAAATATGGAAATGCGTGGGCTTAATTACCCATGACATGTACTGTATAGAGTATATTATGCAAATATATGAACAATTATACCTCTCTCAGAAGGCAAAGACAATCTTCATTCACTTCCTTAGATGTGACAACTCCCTCAATATCTCCTAGCCATAACTTCACACTGCAAACACCAAAACAAATTGTTATGTTTTGTCTTTTTGGGTTTTGAAATATGTTAATTGCCAGGACACATGGATACACACTAGAGAAGTTATCTATACCTTACGGCATTTTACACCAAAATCTGTCTAAATGTGTTTTCCATAAACAGGAACACATACAAGTGAACTTCAAGCAATGGCAGGAAGAAGGAGCTTCGTAATGTACAGATATGATTAACTTCCAAATTATCGTTTTAAAGAATGATTTAAATCATAGTTTGAAAACTTGCTGGGTCAACTCGGTTGACTCGGCCCAGATCACCCAGTTACTGGGTCAAAAACCAGTACAAATGCGGTCGAATCGTGGGCTGACTCGGTTGAGTCAGCCGAATTTTAGCATGACTTGGCCAAGTTTGCCCATGATTCAACTGAGTCATGCATATATATACATATAAAATATATTTTGTACATAAATACATATATTATATGAAATATAATATAAATATTATGTATAAAATTTTGGTTATACATATATTAATAAAATTATACATTAAACATTAAAAAAATATCATATAATGCATATTATACACAATATATTGGTAACATACTACAAAATATACATAGTATATACATATATTAACATATTTTATATAAAACAAGAAGTTAACAAGACCCGACTGAGTCACGAATCACTCAAGGACGAGCCGAGTGATGAGTCACTGGGTTTTAAAACTATGATTTAAATGCATCCTATACTTACAATCTCAATGCATCAAATTGTGTTAAAAAAGATAGAAACACAATGGGTCAATTCCATCCCAATTACAATCTTTATCAAAATACCAACTATCCGCCTTTATTCAGTATTTGTTCAAAACATAAACAGATGGCTGAGGCAAGGCTTACTATATAGACCAAGGGTTCTGTATGAGAGCAATCATGCATCTAGAACATTAAGGGGTATTAGTTCAGAAAAAAAAAGTGATGTTTAGGCTTGGTAATCTCAGTCTTAACAGCAGATATGAGACCATACACAACCTAAGCACTGGTGCAGTAGAATGACTACCATTATAAATCATAAGTACAGCAGGCTAACCGGTCAAACATGTCCCAAACTTCAGTATATATATAGTGGAAATCCAGGACTTGAGGTGTAAAGTGATGATAACAAGTGCAAAGAGCTACAATGATGAGAAAGGTTATTGTTTCCAGAAACTGAAATTAGGTACGAGATCCAAGTTGAAGGTTTCAGATCTCTGAAGGCAGCTAAGTCACTAATAAAGCTAAAAAGACCTGGCAAAGTATTAGGAACATGCAGCAGAACCAGCTGACGCTCATAGAAAAATAGACTAAACGAACAAAGAGGATCCATCAGCATCAGTACACTAAACTTATTACAAGCTGAAAATACATTTCTGTCAGCAAACTAGATCATGAACAAGAATCACTGGAATGCATGTTTCAAACCTCTTATTCACCACTCCAGGATTCGAAATTCAGTGTATCACATGTGCAACTCATTAAGGTTTCAGTATAGTCTTCCCAGTTCCCATAGAGCTGAGGCTAAACTAGCAACTCCTAGAATAGCTAAGGTCTAGGAAATCTCAAGGATTATAATATTTGCTTTAAACACAGTACGCAGACCTTTTGCATATAACTAAATAAGAGAAAAGAAAAGCAAAATATAAAAATAACACAAAAACAAACTCTTTCTTTAAACACTGTAGGCAGATCTTTCGCATCCAACTAAATGAGAGAAAAGAAAAGAAAAATACGAACCTAGAAA
Source organism: Nuphar pumila (assembly GCF_984573655.1). Taxonomy (NCBI): domain Eukaryota; kingdom Viridiplantae; phylum Streptophyta; class Magnoliopsida; order Nymphaeales; family Nymphaeaceae; genus Nuphar; species Nuphar pumila. Next base: position 7,091,500 of record NC_143257.1, on the reverse strand, counting down.
AATAAAAAAAAGAAGAAAACAAAAAAAAACACAAATGAAGTGGACTAATGATTAATTTCAATATTTGAGCAGAAAATCTCACCACCCATCACAGCTCCCAGTAGCCAAGAGAAACTTCGATGTGGACTCTAGAATGCCCCAGCTGATTGCAGTAACCCAAGAACTGTGAGACTGCAGGAGCCCAACGAGCATTGTATCAATAGAGACTGGACAATGATCAACAGTGTAACACTGTGGTTCATTGAATCTCCAAAAGGAAATTATACCAGACTTCCCACCAACTGCAAGCAAAGAACAAGTTCTGGAGGAGCCACTTATAGGAACAGCACCTATGTCAGTTGATAAATGCAGCACTGGTGACCACGAAACAACAAGTGATGATAACAGATTGCTGCGAGAGACATACTGCTCTGCAGATATTAAAGTCAGGAAGCCATTTTCCTCCAGTTGCTTCCTTGAGCCTTCCTTCTGTTTATCTTGATCCAGTTTACCTCCTATAAGGGTCGCAGATCTGACATTAGAAGCCTGTAGAACACAAAAAATTGATCAAATTTTCTCTATGAAAAATAATAATTTGTAAACAAAAATTTGAGGGCTCAATGATATGCTAATATTTGCTAATGGGCATGTCCAAGTGGTAGCTGGAGTCTGAGTCAAACTATCTTTAATCCAGAATGCTTGGGTTTGAAGCCCACAGATTAGGAAGTAATGGCAGAAAAGTTTTCACAAGTTAGTGCACCACAATATAAAAGTCTAATATTTTGGCAAAGACATACATCAGGCACAACTGTTCTCTTCATATTGATCTTCACAACAGTGATCTGCCATGACTTTTGATCAGGAATCCATGTAGGTATCAGGCGAACATTGTCAGGCATTAATGTAACACAGCCGCAATCACCTGCCAGACAATGATTACTGATCTAAGCAACATATAGCGAATCTACAGAGTGCACAAACACGACAAACATGTATGAATGCGTAAGAACACAGTCGACCAGAGAACAAACACATGCAAGCACACATATAAGTAATATGGTGCCACTCAATTGAGAAGGAAAAAAATTCACTCAGTAATTGTAAGTATACATGGTTTCTTGCAGAATTTAAATTTTTACCAGGTATATCAATTAACAGCCCGCCATCACTAAAACCCAAAAACACGCCTTCAGTCCACCTGCACATGCATGAATGGCCTAAACTAGTTATGGTCAAACCTGGAGAAGACAAAATGCATGAATCCATAGACATAAAGAACATGACATTATTTATTTTACCAGATGCTAACAAGAAATCCAATGGTTCCATAATAATGGGGTTCCATATCAAAGCATGACTTGTTTTCATGCTGGAATAAATCAAAATGAATGTTCAGCATCACAAGCATCATTTCCCTCCACACTAGAGCATATTGCACATCAGTAAATACATGTAACAGGGTAACACAACACAACGCCAATGAATGTAACTGCATAAACCAGATGTAACATACAATGATACAAAGAATGCAACCACAATTATCACATCAATGAAGCATTCAAAAAAAAGCACAAACTTGAGCGCTGAAGATGGATCCATAGCAACAAGAAAACCTTTTAAGGGAGCAAAACAAAGTGGCACCCAAATTATTCAGAGTTATGTACACAAATAAGATGACAACATATGCAAAACATTTTTGTTGGAACTCTTGAACAAGAAGAAAAAGATGAGGAAACGTCAGTGGGGATTAACTGGCACAATTCCCTATGAGGGAGGTTGTATGGTATTCTTGTATATTTATATTTCTAATGTAAGAGAAGTTTACAAAAATACCCCTATCATTAACATGTATAGACCAAGGATTTTAAAGGCGAGAGGTGCATTAAGGCATTTTTCAAAAACAAGAAAGAGGCTTAAGCCTCGAGGCATAGTGAAGCATAAGCCTCCATTTTTCTCAAGGTTTAACCTAAAAAAATATTAAAAAACCTACACGTAATAAAATAGAGTACTTATTCATTAATCATAAAGTATAAACAAATAATGATTGATGAAAATGAAAAAAAAATCATTATTACAAGACATGACTAAATAAATGAACATGAGTTGGCATCCATTTAGATATTCCACCTTTTTCTTTTTTTTCTGCTTCTCCTCCAGTAGTAGGGAAAGAATGCCATTAGAAACGTAATTAGAGACTGGTCTTATGTCGTGCAATTCTTCTTTGATTACCATACTGTCGCTGAGCACCGTCGTGTTTCTCTAGCGTCTACTCGGCTGAGAGGCCTAGCACAGACATAATGGATTAAGCTGCAGAGGTCGAGAGAGCGGCAGGGACTAGAGCGCGTACAATCGTGGGAGGAGATGCAGAGATTGATGCGGTCAAAATTCGTGCCTTCAGATCACGCCGAGAGACCCTACAAAGAGTACCCGAACTTGACGGAGTACACTGCTGAGTTCCATCGTCTTTCCCTACGTGTGCAGATCGAGAAAACTGCCCGCCAGCAGGTTACAAGGTACATTTCTGGTTTTCGTCCTGCTATTTCTGACGATTTTAGTTGTATCACAGTTGAGACATTAGATCAGGCAAGTAGTTATGCCATGAACGTCGAGGAAAAGTTGAAAAGGAGGCAGGAATATAGGACCTCCCGTAGTGAACAGTCCAGTCGACCTAAGTCGAGTTTCCCAACCAGGGAAGCAAGCTCCCCTAGGAAGGAGGACTCAAAGCCTAGAGCAGACCTTAGCAAACCTGACCAGATAGGACCCGCTTACAATACCCGATCCAAAGCCAAACCTAATGAGTCGACCATTCGTTGTTTTAGGTGTCAGGAGTTAGGGCATGTCGTGTCTAAGTGTCCCACTGTGAGCAAAAACATCCATCTCGTAGAAGGTATTATGGAGTCAGCATCCGAGAGCGAGAGTGAGTCATCGGCTGAGGACGAGGATGAGAGGGAAGTCGTAGAGTTTGATGGCAACGTAGAGAATTTATTGTCCATCCGTCATGTTTTGACCGCACTTCCGTGAGTCGGCCCCTGCAAAATGGTTGCGGAACAACATTTTTCGAACCCGGTGCAACTGTGAGAGTCATGCATGTGATGTTATTATCGACACAGGTGCATGCAAGAACATGGTGTCCGAGAGTGTTGTATCTACCTTGAACCTGAGAACCAAGAAATTGTCCCAACCATACAAGATGGCATGGTTCAAGAAAAGGAAAGGGGTTCCCATCACCCAGCATTGTTTAGTTTGGTTCTCCATGGGAGAGCATTACCACGATGAGGTGTGGTGTGATGTAGCCCCCATAAGTGTGTGTCACATTCTTTTGGATCGTCCCTGGCAGTTTGATCGCAAAACAATTCATGATGGGTGCAAGAACACATATTCTTTCCTTTTTAAGGGTCAAAAAATTGTTCTCCCTATCAAGGAGACCGGTTTTCCCACTGTGGATAAGCCTGAGCGAGTCCTCCGGCTCACGAGCCTCTCGTACCGGTCCTTTTTGAACCATTGTCAGGAAGATGGCTATTGTTATGCCCTGGTGGCTAAGTCGTTGATGAGTATGTCTTTGTCCTTTTCTACAGACGTTGCCCCTCTTATTGAGGAGTTTTGGGACATTATGTCAAACGACTTGCCTAATGGGTTACCCTCGACGAGAGTAGTCCAGCACGCCACAGATTTTGTGTCGGGATCAAGTCTCCCCAACCTCCCCACATATCGCATGAACCCATCCGAGCATGTCGAATTGTTGAGGTAGGTTCAGGAGTTACTGCACAAGGGCTTTATTCGTGAGAGTGTTAGCCCATGCGCAGTACCGGCCCTGCTCACTCCTAAGAAAGATGGGTCCATGCGCATGTGTGTTGATAGTCATGCGATCAATCGCATCACGGTCAAATACTGTTTTCCCATCACTCGTTTGGACGATATGTTTGATATGTTGTCTGGTGCCTCCATTTTCTCCAAAATAAATTTAAAAAGCGGGTATCACCAAATTCGTATCCGGGAAGAGGATGAGTGGAAGACGGCATTCAAGACACGTAATGGGTTATATGAATGGTTAGTCATGCCATTTAGGTCAAGTACTTTCATGAATATGATGACCCAAGTGTTGCGTCCTTGTATAGGGAAGTTTGTCGTGGTATATTTTGATGATATTTTGATCTATAGTTCGTCTTTGTCTGATCATTTGAGTCACCTGCGTCAGGTCTTAGAGATTTTGAAGAGAGAAAAATTGTATGTCAATGCAAAAAAGTGTGAGTTCATGACGTCTAGTGTCGTGTTTCTAGATTTTATTGTGTCTTCCGATGGAGTTAAAGCAGATCCTACGAAAGTCTGTGCGATCGTGGATTGGCCTACCCCAAAGACTATCGGAGAGATCCGTAGTTTCCACGGGTTAGCCACTTTCTACCGTCGTTTCGTGCGAAATTTCAGTACTCTCATGGCCCCTATCATTGAATGCCTAAAGGGGACTAGTTTACATTAGACGTCTGCCGCGGAAAAAGCTTTTACGATCATCAAAGAAAGAATGACTAGTGCCCCTATCTTAGCCCTTCCTGATTTCAGTGCAGTCTTCGAGGTTGAGTGTGATGCCTCTAAAGTGGGAATTGGCGACGTATTGAGTCAGAACTGTCGACCTGTTGCTTTTCTTTAGTGAGAAGCTGACTCAAGCCAGGTGTCAGTATTTCACTTATGACGTTGAGTTCTATGTTGTTGTACAAGCCCTTCGTTATTGGAGGCATTATCTCATTTATAAGGAGTTTGTCTTGTACACGGATCATGAGGCATTGAAGTACCTGAATAGTCAAAAGAAGCTAAGTGCTCGTCATGCCAAGTGGGTCAGCTTCTTGCAATAGTACACATTTACTATTCAACATCAGTCTAGTACGTTGAACAAGGTGGTTGACGCTCTTAGTAGGAAGAATAGCCTTCTGATGACTATGTCAATGCAGGTCATTGGGTTCGAGCAGTGCAAGGAGTTGTACCCGACAGACCCGGATTTCCAGCAGGTCTGGGCAAGGTGCCTCTCCCCTGATAGCACAACGGACCTAGGATTTGTTGTTCATAACGATTACCTTTTTCGGAGTAATAAGTTATGTGTGTCTGCTTTCTCCCTTAGACTACAATTGATTTCTGAGTTGCATGAAGGGGGACTAGCTGAGCATTTTGGACACGATAAGACGTTTGCACTGTTGGATGAACACTAATTTTGGCCCAAAATGCGTAAAGATGTTGTCAAGTTTGTTCAGAGTTGTCGAGTGTGTCAAGTGTCCAAGGGTCATCGTCAAAATAGTGGTCTGTATACCCCATTGCCAATTCTTGAGCGACCTTGGGAGCATGTGTCGATGGATTTTATTGTGGGTCTTCCCAAAACCTTATGTCGTTTTAATTCCATCTTAGTGGTAGTTGACAGATTTTCCAAGATGACTATCTTTGTCCCGTGCAAACGAACCACTGACGCCTCGTTAGTAGCCTCATACTACTTCAAGGACGTGGCCCGTTTTCATGGATTGCCTCACACGATCACCTCATATCGTGACACCCGTTTTATGAGCCATTTTTGGAAATCGTTATGGGCCTTACTGAAAACCAAGCTCCAGTTTAGCAGTGCATATCACCCTCAAACAGATGGTCAAACCGAAGTTGTCAACCGCACCTTAGGAAACATTTTACGGAGTCTCGTGGGAGAGAATGTCAAAACCTGGGACCTCGTATTACCTCAAGCCGAGTTCGCATATAACAGCTCTCTCTGTTCCAAGTGGTTTACGGTCGGTCACCCACCCATGTCGTTGGCCTAACCCCTGTGTCCGGTATTTCAGACCCATCCCCCGATGCATTTGATGTCGTCGAATATATGTGTGATGTCCACAGACAGGTCCGAGCTAAACTTGTTGAAAGCTATGAGGCCTGCAAAGCTTTCGTAGATCAAAGTCGTCGTGATGTCCAGTTTCAAGTCGGTCAGTTAGTTTGGGTTTACTTGCGTCCTGAGCGTTTCCCCGTAGGTACCTATAGCAAGTTGAGTCCTAAGAAGTATGGTCCTTTTAAGGTTCTTTAGTGATTGGGTTTGAATGCCTACCTTCTTGAGTTGCCCGACGATTGACACATTTCGCCTATTTTCAACGTGTCTGATCTATATGTTTACAGTGGAGACAACAAGTCGTCAGAGCCGACTTCTTCCCAACCAAGGGAGAATGATGCAGAGCAGGACCCGACTGGGTCGGTACCACGTGACCCAAACTCGGCCCAGGCACCACCCGATCCACTTCAGGGGATAGATGGTTAGACCCAGGAGCTGGATCACATCCAGTCCACGGCACCACGACGCAGGGTTGACGTACCCCTGCATACCTATTCCAGAAGAGCGCGGGCACGGACGACACAGGCCCAACAGCAGCAAAAAGATATCTCGGGTCCGATACTGGACCCGGATCCAGTTGACCTCTTTAAAACCCTAGTCTAGGGTTGCATGAAAGACAAAAGATTGAGAATACAGCAGCCTTTATTCCTTTTTTTATTGCTTACTCCTTTTTCCCCTTTACAGTTATTGTCCTTGTTTTCCATTTCATGTTCGTGCTCTTTCCATTTGTTATTGAAAGCTTATTGAAAATAAAAAAGAGAACAAGCCACACCGATTTTTGGTGGGCATCTATCTTGCCTCCTCGAACATCGTTGCATCATATTTCATACTCTTTAGAATATCTCTTGGCAACTAATCTAGCTTTGTACATTTCCAGTTTTCCATCACTTTTGATTTTAATCTTATATACCCATCAACACCCTATAGGTTTCTTTCCTGGGGAAAATATTTTTGACAGTCCAAGTATTTGCTTTTTCTAAGGCGTCTAATTTTACTCATTGCTTTTACCCATTCAGGTTGTTCCTTTGCTTCAGCATAGTTGGAGGATTCTATATAGGAAAACAATGCAATGAAAGCTTGATACTTAGGTGAAAAAGACTGATAAGACAGAAATTTCTCAAGGGGTTTTGATACTCTAGACGATATTCTAGTTTGTGTTTTTACATATTTTTCATCATTGATATATTTTTCAAAAGCACATGGATGTTCACAATGACTGGAATATGGGATACAACCTTAATCTTTATGAGATGGTTTTCACTCATATTATGAAGTTCTTCTTCAATAGCCTCCTGATCTATATAAAATCACAATCATCAATCTTAAGAATTAGATCCAACAAAAAAGAATACTCGGTTATTTCCTTAGTTTTCTCAATTTCAAAGAAACTTTTTTTTTCTAAAAAGGACACATTTCTTGTAACATATAGCTTGTTATTTTAAACATCAAAACATCTATTGCCTTTTTTATTATTTGCATCCTAAAAAGAGATAAGGCATAGCACAAGGAGAGAGCTTGTCATTTTTATCAGTAAAACAAAACATTTACAGTAAAAGACTCTCAATTTAAAGTAATTTGGGACTTGTTTGAAAAGTTTTTCAATAAGAGATACATTTTTCAAATGAGAGGATGGCAGTATATTAATAAGATAAATCGCAATTAATATGGCTTTAGCCCAAAATTCTTTGGGTATTTGGTTTGTAATAAGCAAAGTTCTTGTTGTTTCTATAATATGACTATGTTTTCTTTCAGCCAAGCCATTTTGTTAAGGGGTACAAGGACAAGATTTTTTACGTGTGATACCATTTAAATTTAGGTAGTCTTTAAATTCTTTTGATGAAAACTCTCCCTCTGAATCAGTGCAAAAGATAGAAATATCATTCTTGAATTGGTTTTTGACCAAATTGTGAAATATTTGAAAATGTAAAAAAACTTCATATTTGTGTTTAAAGAAATAAATCCAAGTGTGTCTCGTAAAATCATCTACAAAAATTACATAATACACAAAACCACCTTTAGATGTAACAGGTACTGGACCCCAAGCATCTGAATGTATTAACTAAAGTGGTCGAGAAGAAACAAATGTTCTTTCTTGAAACGGTAATCTCTTCATTTTGCCAAGAATACAATTTTTACATGTAAAATTTTTAAAATTACAAAAAAAATCTAATTTTGAAAAAAACAAAATCTTAGATATACTAGGGTTGCCAAGCCTCTTATGCCACAAATCCAAATCTAATTTCTAAGCATTGCAACAAAATGTATTCTTCGGTATTTTGAAAAAAATCACATAGTATAAGCCTCATTCTCTATGGCCTTCATCAATCAGCTTCCTTAACTGGTGATCCTGCACTCGACAACCATGAGAGGAGAAGGAAACATTACCCATGATCAGATAATTGAGAAACAAATAAAAGATTTAAATTCAATTTAAGAATATATCTAATTTTTTGAATAAAAAATCCTCGAGTTTTGAGAAACGTTTTACAAATTTTCTATTACTTTTATCTCAAGAGATGTTCCATCAGCAGTAAATACATTTGATTCACTTGAGTTATGACATTCGGATACCATATCACCATTTGGTATCATATAAAAAGAGGCACTAGCATCAAGAAGCCAAAGAGATTTACTGGAATCAGAGAAATCTTAGAAAAAAACCATAACTCCATTTGATGAGGATGCTTCTTTGAGTAGAGGTTGAAGAGCTTTCACTAATTGTGTCAAGGACATATTTACAATGGATGAATCTTGTGAGATTTTTGTATCACTTGACTCTTATGGAGGTCCAAGAAAGGCAGCCTTCTTCTCATAAGGTTTCTTCAATTTAGGACGATACGATTTCACATGTCCCCGTTCACGACAATAGTAGCAAATAACTTTCCTTCTTTCATACTCATTGCCTTGCTTTCCATAATGCTTATCATTTGGCCTCCTATAGTGTGGTGGCTTGTAGGTACGAACATAGTTTTTTGGTCTAGATATGACTAGAACTGAGTCATCATCACTCTTGGAGATACGTTTTTTAAGTTTATTTTCTTTCATACTCAATTCTTCTATTGCGTCTTCTATTGAGGACTCGACAAAAAAGAGTGAATTTAGTGGATTCAAAATCTAATCTTAAACCATATATAAATTAGTAAAAATGCTCCGTGTTTGATTTTGGCGGAGTCAATATCTCTGGAACAATGACACTTTGGTTCAAGAAGAGTCAACTCTTCCCATAATTCGAACAATCCATTATAGTATTCTCTAATACTCTTGTCTCCTTAAGTCATTTTGTATCTTGTTTTGCAAGTTGCACACATGTACAATATCTTTAAGAGAATACATTCTCTTAAGGTAATCTCATGCATCATTTGCACGTTCGAATTTAGCATGACTAAAACACTTCTGAATGTCTACACTACTAATTACGCAAGACATAATCTTGGCATGCCCTATTCTTCATTCCTTCCACTTCTTCTCATAAGTGGCCATTGACTTATTTTTTTCTCGCCCGCTGTAAGAGGTACCTCTTTCGCTCCTTCTATTTTGGTGAGGATTAGCTTAGGTTCCAGATCGGTCACATCTACTAGTCCCCATAATCAATTTTTCCATACAAGGTACTTCATAATTGAAGCCCATATTACATAGTTTGAATCATTGAGCTTAATGGGTTGCATGGTGACATTTTCATTGTTATCCATTTTTACAAGGATAAAACAAAAGAAAAAAATAGAGAAAGAGGATAAAAAAAAACGAGAGTAAAGCTGGAAGTCACGAGCACTCTACCACAAAGCAAACGCCACCAAAAAACGAGCCCTTCGAATAGAAACTCTAAGAGAGCTTAAACACTTTAAAATTTGGAGTGACACACTTCCCAATGTACTGAAAATAATTTCAGCTTGATCACCAAGCTCTGAAACCATGTAAGGAAATGAGTTCCTCCGAAGAGTTGGGCTCTCTCTCCAATGCCTCTCTTTTGGCTGAAAAGAAACTAAAAATAAATAAAAAGAAAACTAACCTATATAGACTATTTACTAATTAGATACTAACCTAACATTTATATATACAAATATGTATGTATATATACATATACATTTTTAATATAAACAACTTAATAAGAGGTATCGTAAAACAAGAAAACAAAATACTTATGTAAGGAGACATGGTTTTTGCTAATTTCAATGGGAGGGTGATATCAAACAGGTCTATTTTTGGTGTTATATACATAGTTAGCACATTTGGCAGCTTTGTATAAAGGTCATCGTCAATATCAAACTCATTAAAAAGAGAAGGTTATGTTATTCTTAAATGACCTGATTTTCCTATTATAAATGACCCCCGTGGGAAATTTTGACAAATGTCTGTTTTCAAAAAGGCAAATAATAGTTGTTCCAGAATATGGAACAATGTAAATCATGTGATGAGCTCTCGCTCCTCCACTCGACAGACCTATAGAGGATGTTGTAAAGAAACAAGAATCTTTCCATCACTCAATATGCTCACGAAAGATTCAAAAGAACATGCACAACAAGTGTCCACAAAAGAACACACTCAATATCAAACCCACACAAGGGGTATTTCACAAGAAGGCTAAAATAAATATTATTTTATTCATCACTATGCAAGAAGCATTGTTTATAAAAGACAAGGAACACCCCTATTTATATACAAGCAAGATGCAACAAAGAGAGGGACTCAAGAGAATCGTTGGACTAGCCATTGGAGCTAGTCTAACGACTCTTTTGACTAGTCAACAAAGTGTTGATTAGTCCAACTCTAGTTCGAAAAGAATTAGATCTAGTTTTAAATGAACTAGATAAATAAAAATAAAAAATATACACATTAATATTATATATAAATATATATATACAATTTAATACAGTACGATAACTGAAAGTTTGTCTAAAAGAAAGTGAAATCAGTGGACAACGAAAGGTTTGGTGAAAAAATCTGCTAACTGATACTCTGATGTAACATAGGAAAAATCTATGATCCCATGTAGATACTCCTCTCGAACATAATGACAATCTATTTCGATATGCTTAGTATGTTCATAAAAAGTACGATTGTTGGCAATGTAAATTGCACTCTTAGTGTCACAACATATGTAGGAGGCGCTTGTCACTTAAACTCTCATATCAACCAACAACCTTCTAAGCCAGACTACCTCCATCGTTGTAGTTGTCATTTCCTGATATTCAACCTCGGTTGATGAAAGCGAAACCTTCTGTTGCTTCTTACATCGCCACAAAATCAGAGTTTCATATAAAAAAACACAAAAACTAGTGGTTGAGTGTTGTTATTGGGATCCCTTCCCCAATCAGCATAAGTATAAGCAATTAAATTTAAAGAAGATGAAGCAGACAAAAAAAAGTCTCGCGAAATAGAGGTTTTAATATATCTAATAATATGCAAAATTGCTCCCATGTGAACATAATTATGAGCGTACTGAAATTGACTAGATGTGTGTACAACGTGTGTTATATCAAGTTTAGTAATTGAAAATAAGAAGTGATCCAATAAGTTGTCTGTATGGAGTAGGATCTTGAAGAAGTTTTTTGTCATCAATTTGCATTTTGGTGTTGGCAATCTCAGGGGTATCAACTCTCTTATCATTTGTGATTTCAGATCTAGAAACAATGTCAAGAGCAAATTTATACTGAGATAATAAATATCCTCTAGAAGAGTAAGCAACTTTGATTCCTAAGAAGTATTTCAAAAAGCCTAAATCAGTCATTTAAGAAGTTTTTTAATATTTTCAACTCTCTGCTTGTTTTCTCCAATGATGATCATGTCGTCCACATAGAGAAGAAGAACAATAATACCTGTATCAAAAATCTTAACAAACAACGTAGTATCAGTCACACAAGTTTTATGTCCAATATCAAGCATAACTCGCCTAAACCGGTCATATCAAGCCTTTGGTGCTTGTTTAAGACCATAAAGAGTCATTTCCAGACAAAAAGCTTTACCCTTAGAAATATTTATAGGTTTTCATTAAGAAATGCATTTTTAGCATCTATTTGAAATATAGGCTATTTTTTATCAGATGCTAAGGCTATTAGAGTTCTAACCGTTGTCGTTCTAGCGACTGGAGCAATGGTTTACTCGTAATTTATGACATTCTTGAGAATATCCCTTGGCAACTAATCTAGCTTTATATCTTTCAAGAGTTCCATCAGTATTGGTTTTAATCTTGTATACCCACCTACAACCTATATGTTTCTTTCATTGTGGAATATCTTGAATGGTCCAAGTATTAGCCTTTTTCAAAGCTTCTAACTCTATTCTCATAAAAGCTTATCAAGCCAAAATTATATTTTTGTTTGGATCCATGTGTTTGTATTTCAAACAAGCATTAAGTAAAAAAATCCCCTGACTGTAAAAATATACATATTATTAAATCTTAAGCTTGTAAATCCAAACTTCACCATGAAAGATTCAACATACATCTAGGGGTGGGCAACGGGCCCAGCTTAGCCCACTAATGGACCTCGCGAACTAAACGGTCCTCCTACCTCTACTTACAACCAACCGGCAGTAAATAAATAAATATTTATATACACACATACAAACATACACATTATATATATATGGGTTTATGTTTGCTATAGTTGTTTGTGAGTGCAAATGACCAAGCAAATGGAGTAGAAGCACCTTGTTTGGGTTTGTTTCTCACAAGTAACACCATAGATGTGATCTACAGGTTTTGTTTAGTAGGAACCGGCTTTTGGATCGCCAGAATCCGACCTGTATATAGGTTTTTCTGGCGATCCAAAATCAACAGCTATGAAGGCATCGATTTTTTCTGACTCATAAAAATATGTTTTTTCATTCACAAAAACATGATCCAAGAGTGGATTCCTACTCAATCGAGCATGTTGAACACATCTATGAGGTTAGATTGTGTCAAAACAACTCTCACGGTAAGATTCAAACTAGATTGTAGGTAGAATTGTTTGCACCAAACATAAACCTTTTATATATATATATATAGAGAGAGAGAGAGAGAGAGAGTCACACACACACACTAAAGTGCATTGGGTGCTAGAAAGCATGGGTGCAGGCTGCATCTTAATCAGCCTGTATAGATGCATTCAGCATGGTTTATTTAATAGAAACCATAACTTGGATCATGTCTTTTGGACGTAAAAAAATACAAGTTTTCAAGTCATGAAATTTTGGTACAATGTGGGTCGTTGATCTTGAAGATCTTCATAAACCTACATGCACATCATAATCGCATGATCCAAATCATGTTTTCTACCAATAAATTGATGTAGATCATATCTGTTGGGGTTGATCAACAGAAAAACTCAAAATTATGAAAAATATTGGTTTCTGTTTGGTGGAAAGTTGCTCTTCTAATGTCAGTGACGCTATCACCCAATCAAATCAGGTGAAGAAATTCCTGTTTATGAGTCATGCACTCTTACAAGGCACAGGTAATTTCCAATCATCAACCAACGAGAGTTCCTTGTGGAAAGGTACCACTCAAAAAGCTGGTGTGCAACTCTGATAGAAAAATATATCACTGTTACTGACAGTTCAAAAAGCGAATTAACATACTGTGTATTTTTCAGTATAAAAAGAAACTAGAGAGGGACAGAAGAATAGATACAACTGAAAATAACAAAAGGAAAAAGAAGCAAATAAACAATTAGTTTGCTCCATAACCCAAGTAAAGGTACCTGTCAGTAAGCCAAGCTTCCACAGCCTGCCCTTTCATGAGAACTTTTGTCACCTCTTCATTGTTTTCAGCCAAATAAATTTCATTCGGCAGGTTACCCAAATCAAGCAGTGGGCGCACATTCCACAATGGAGCAGCCTCTTTTCTTTTATCAGGTTCAAAGCTCAACGGAAACCATTCATTATATTGCTCTGCATATTAGTCTCCGACCATCAAAAGAATATTCATTATAATAATAAGTTACAATAAGAAAAAGTCATGCTCCTTTTGAATAAAAATGCTTTACCTTCTTCAACAGACTCAGCAAAGCTAACAAGTGCCTTTCCCTCCTCAATACGAACTATTTTCCCATTAAGCCAGAACCCTTGAGAAGACTTATGTCGCAAAACCTATAAGAAGCACAATGAACTCAAATTAAGAAAGAAAGACAAAAGGAGATAAAAAAGGGTAGGCATAGATATTCTAGATTGTGCGCATTTTTCAATACATATGTACCTCAACTGAAGCACCTTCGGAAAATAAGCATGGAATAAGTGCCAACTCGGTATAAACAGTAACAGAATTTTTGGAATGTTCAAACCAGTTTACTGCATCATCATCATGAGCAGGATTCTTGTCGATGCCATTCTTTGGACCCCAACCAACAACCATCAGGTCCTCTCTGTGCATAAATTCAGTTTAATCAGCACTGCTTCTTAGTATAAACAACTGTATAGGAGAGCCAAAAGAAATGATTTGTTAAATAATCTACACTACTGGAAAAACAATCTAAGTGATGCAGTACCAAAATCTATTGGTGCAGAAACTCCATTTTCTACATTCTAACAAATCAACATCACCTTTAGGTGCAGGCCCAGGGTTTATAAAGCAAAAGACAAGTAAAATAGATTCAGTATTGTTTCGTGTTAAACCAACAGAGATATGTCTACAGAGATAAATGAACAAAATCAAATAAATAAAATAACAGTATAATGCACAAACAACAAATCTGAGATAGAGGAGGAGTTTAGATAACTTTAGACTTTAGTTGACCCAGGTGTCATGGTCCAAATTGCAAGCAACAAGCACTCAGTGATTCATGTAACCAAGGAAGACCCAACAATTTGGTTGGAGCCAGTCAATTCAAACAAGTACCCCTTTCAGACATAAAACTATCAAATGTCCAGCAAGCCACCCAATTCACCAGCATGTCAAATAATGCAAGCGGCCAAAGATATGCCTCCCATCCTATCAGGAGGACAGATGGCTCCCTACACATATTTCCTACATTTTAACAAACATTTGTACAAACACATGCAAGAAAAATGTCCTAAAGAACTTATCCCTACAATCACAGGCATAGGTGGATACACATGCATATTTACCAGTTCACATCACAATTTTTTCAAAGCATATAAACACCAAGAGGTTATTCTTGATTCTGTTGCCAGAGTGTAGTACTTTTTCTCCTCCTTTTGTTCTTTGGAAAGGACATCAATGCCTTCTCCAACACTTTAATTTTGAAAAAAAAAGACACTCAGTAGCCTTGGTATTGGATCCACTTTTCATTTTGGATTAACATGAAAAAGTCTATGCGACTTTCTTCTTTCTTTTAATAAAAAAGAGAACCCCCCAACCAAACATTTCTTAATACCACCAAGCCCTACCAAATTGTCGAAATCAATTCTATAATAGAAGCTTTCCATGCACACCAGGGAACAAATCTTTCACTTGAGAAGTGAAAATTTTTCACCAGTGCTGTTAAAGACGGTCCTCAATGCGCGCCTTACCCTGAGGCGTGCGCCTCATTTGATTTAGGTCAAATGGGAAGCCCCCATTTGCCCCAAATGTGGGGCGAGCCCAACCCTTATTAGGGTCGGGTCTCTCTTCTTTGCCTCTCTTGCTGCTCAGCCCTCTCTCTCTCATCTCTCATCACTCCCTCCACTCTCGCTGCTCCATCCTCCCTCTCTCTCGTCTCTCGTCTCTCTCACAGCTCCATCCTCGTGCTCTCTCCTCTCTCGTCTCTCCCTCCCCTCTTGTTGCTCCATTCTCCGTCTCTCTCGCATCTCCCTCCTCTCTCACTGCTCCATCCTCCCTCTCTCTCGTCTCTCATCTCTCGCTACTCATCTCTCACTCTCTCGTCTATGATGTATGAAGCAGAAAAAAGGAAGAAGAAGAAGAAAGAGAAAAAGAAGGTACTTCTTATTTCCCTCTCTTGTTGCTCACTCTCTCATCTCTTCTTCCTCTCCCTTCTTTCTCCCCCTCTTCATTTTTTATATAATGTTTGGCTGACCCTTCTGATATTGTATTTGGTGAAGATAAATAGATTTTAGGGCTTTAAATTAGGGGCTTTTGTGTGTGTTTTAACATTTTTGCATTCTTTGTTGTGTTTCTTAATTTTTTGGTATTCTATTGCATATATACATGCAAAAATGTGTTGGCTGACCCTTTGATATAGTGTTAGGGGAAGATAAATGGATTTTAGGGCTTTTATGTGTTTGTTAATATTTTTGCATTCTTTTGTATATTTGTTAATTTTTTGGCATTCTATATATACATGCAAAAATGTGTTGCATGACCCTTTTGATATATTGTTTGATGAATATAAATAGACTTTTGGCATTTCTTTTATTTATTTGTATTTTTAAAAAAATTAAAGCTTTTTTTAAGTTTTAAAAAAAAATTGAGGCTTACGCTTTCTGCCTCGCCTAAGTTATTGGTGGAGCGCTACACTACGCCTCAACGCTTTTCACTCTATGTCACAGGGATTCGGCCAGACAAGTGCCGCACCTGCGTCGATGTGACGCGACACGGGTGTGGCACCCGGTGCAATCAACCCGACACTTGGGTGCGATCAACGCACTCAGGGTCATCTTGGTCCATTTTTGGATTTTTTTTTAAATTGGCCTATGAAATGGGCTGCGAAATTTAAAAAAAAATCTTGGGGGGGGGGGGACGCTGCCCGGGCACCCCTAGGCCCCCGCCCGCTGACCCCGCAGTGGGACCCGCACCGGAGGAAACCCCCGGACCATATATATATATATATATATATATATATATATATATATATATATATATTATTTATTTATATATATTATATTTATTTATTTATCTTGCCGCACCCCCGCACCCGCACCCATGTGACATAGTTTTCACTATATTCTCCTGAAGCCGAATGTGACAGGAAGAAGTGCCAATTGGAAGTGATACTGACCAAACATTTAGGTTTGGGCATAACAAAACTTGCATTATCTTTCCAAATGTAGGCCTACAGCATGCTTAGGGCTGTTGATCAAGCTCGGACCTCATTTTGAGGACCCTGCCCGGCAAAAGTTGGGCTCGGGCTTAGGACCCGACATGAGTCAGGTCATTATTATATTAAAAGAATATTTTAAATTTTTAAAATGCTCCCCCCCCGCCCTCTTCCTGACCTTACAACCAAAAAATTTAAAGTGGCAGGCTGGCAGCTGTCAAAGCTGCCACCTGTCACTGTCAAGATGTGACAAGAGAGGAGAGAGACACATGCCTCTCTCCCACTCTCCTTTCTTGGGAAGTGGAAATCTCTCTCTCTCTCTCTCTCTCTCTCTCTCTCTCTCTCTCTCTCTCTCTCTCTCTCTCTCTCCATGGCTGGAAAGAGAGTTAGCAAACCCTTTCTGAAAAGTTGCTCTCTTGAACAATAGGGTCAGAAAAGGATCAATCCTCCTTTTCCAACAGGCCTCTCTTTCTCTCTCATCCAACCCGATTAAGGTCAAGTCAGGACCAACCCAATTAAGGTTAACCAGACCCAATTATTGGATTTTATAGGTGGGTCACGGACATAAAAAAGAAGCCCAACACGATTAGTGTCAGGCCGGGATTTTGATGGTCGTCCTGATCAGTCAGGCCTTTATGGGCCCCTTATCGGGCCAGCCCAGGATTGAGGAATTGTTAAGATCTTATAATCATTGTGTGTGAATATCTTTTTCTGCCACATAGAGATATTATAACCATTCTGCTACTTCATTGTACAAAACCAATGTAGTTGTTGACCTCTTCATCATGATTTTATCACTCCAATAAGCATCTTCTTTGTTCTCTATACATTCCTTCAGCGCCTGCAATTTTGACACTATAATCAAGGTAACAGCAACCCTGTGAAATAACACAGAATAAGAAAAACCTTGGACACTTATCATGACTGATTCATCAACTTTCTCAGACTTTTGCATTTAAGCCCTCTAAAGGCACATTCAAATATGTTGTTGCCAGTAAGAGATCTTTAAATATTTTGTGAATCCAACTGCCCTAGCCTCTGTTAATCATTATATTTTAGGGCTCCTGTCTACTTTTGCAAGTGTTTGTGTAGTTAAAAGTCTGTGCAGAAAGGAAGACTTCTCAAGTCACTTCTGTGCCATTATGTTTTAACAACAGATTTTGTAATCAAAAGAACCAAGTTTCTCTCTTGTCAAATCTTGTTCACTATTGTTATGGAACTCTGTTTCAATACTATTTTGTCATGTCTTAGATTTGGTGATCAATCACATAAGATTTGGTTGTTTATTTGTAGTTCAGTTCACCCAGTGAAGCAGTGCCCATGAATAACTGTGTAACTGCACCACCTCCTTGTGGTTCTTTTCTGCTGTTAGTCACTAATGGATGGTGATATTGCTGAGAACATCTTTTTTCAGTTTATTTTGTTTGTTCTATAGAATTGTCATATTGTGAGTTTCCATTAGACGGTTCTGAAAGAGCTGAAACACCCTTCTCAGTTTCATAGCAATTTGTCTTGTTAGACATTAGATTATTTGCAAATTCAACCGTCATCTTTAACAGAAGAAATCACAAGTCTGAAGAGCAATGTCAGCTCAAGTTTTACTTTATGAATTTAGTGTTCTGAAATAATATTGTTTTTCCAACCTAGTTTGATTCTTATTAGGGGTATTTCAAGTGTTTATAATATATACCTCAGGTATCATTTCAGAAATTCCCATAACTATCAACATTATCTTAGCCTTGAATTTTGTGTTTCCAAACATCAATCATGAATATACTGCACGAATGGATGTAACATCTGATAAATGTGACATTTATTTTTCAACAGCAGCTACGGGTACATCATGAATAACATACTCATCTTTATGGTTCAGAACTTCAAAGATATTACATGCAATAAATTTCAATCCAACCATGCACCTCAGGGCACTACACCCGAAGAGAAACCAGCAGCATGCATGCACATACCGTATCAAAATATGATAAAATAAGATCAATGCTTAGTAGTAAAAGTTTAACAAATAATGAGGGACATCGGTTTCCAGAACTAGAGTTCATGCAGTCTCCAATATTAACATAGCATTGAGATACTTATGCCTTTTTTAAAGGTAGACTCACATCACATATGCATGTACCCTAGTTTACAAAGAGAAAATGAAAAATAGAATTATCATATTGATGTATTGGAAGAAATAGTGCCATCAACAATAAGTGATCAGTGCAAAAATATCACCACATATGATTTACTTTACAAGTGACTTCTTAGCTTTCTGATGCTTGGGCCGCTTTTTTGAACCATAGTCTTGAACACCACTTGTACAGGAAACCCTTGTATAATGTCCTCCACTTCTCTGCTTCTTTAAAAAAGTTTGAAATAAATAGTGTTGTTGATGTTCATAGTGGGGAGATGAAAGTATACAAGTAAAACATATAGAAGTCAAATATTGTAGCTATATGCAACCCTGTAGGAGTCAATTGTAAGTGTCTGCCAGAAGAACTCACATGAAAATGCTCTGAGAATCCAACCTCAAACTCCTCAAAATGGATACTGAGGTAGTCATGCAATTTGTCAGATATGTCCACTACCTGGCAAGATGATTAGGAATTGAGAATTGACATTGACAGGACAAAATCATAAGTCAATGGATAGGTTAGCTTCACATGTTGTTTGCCATCTTTGTGGTAGTCAAAACATATGATTAAAAAAATAAAAGGGAAAAAATCAATAGGCACAAGATCGATGAAGGAAATATTGAGAATAGATTTTCATATGATTGGGCAACACTTATCACCCACTATCACATTCATTATTTTCAGTGGACTATACAGGAAGTTAAATGTGCAAATTGCTTGCAGCAAAAACTGTCCTATTCCCAACGTTTTTTAGGCTCTGTTGGGGCCTTGGGATGGAAACATCATTTTCATCTGTTGCCAAAATATGGTTTTGCCTAAATGAGGTTTTGAGGATGGAATTGCCAAACACATCCTCTTGTGAATGGTGTTGAAATGTTGTGTTGGGGCAGATAACACCATTCCCAATGTGGCATTTTGGCAACACCACTGCTCCCAAATAGCAGAGAGCATGAGAGCACACTGGGGAAGCTGCAACACACCTCCGATTCAAGGCTCCCAAACAGAGCCTTATAGTTTTTGACAATCCATAGTTTTTCTAAACTAGAGGGTAAATTGACCTACTGTCCATTATCCATTATCTCAATAACTGATCATACAAGAAGCAAACTGTCAAAAAAAAGATTTAAGGATTCAAAATATTTTGGACAACTATGCCCTTATCTATGTTCACCATCATAGATAAATTAAAATCTACAATATGTATATAACAATACTAACAATATAACACCTATGTCACATAGATTGGCATATATATAATTGTGTATGAGTGTGTGTGTGTACGTGTGCGGGTTTGCACGTGATAGTGTGTGTGTTTCTTGTGGACCTAGATCCAGTTAGAATTCATTGTTAAAAAATACTAAATATGTTGAGGGGGAGGGGTATTTTGACTTTTCTCCTTCCCCCAAAATTCTCCCTCCATCTAACTAAAAAACAAATAAGTAAAGAAATCAGGCCTAGGTATTGTGTAAGGGTCAAGCCACCAAACCTGACCCATACCTATAAATAAACAAAGCAATCAGGCCTATGCAGTGTGTAAGGGTCAAGTCCAACCTGACCCATACCTATGTTGGCATGGTACTCAAGGCCATGGTGCACCCATGTTTCACAGGATTAAACACATGAAAAAATGCATGTGTTACATACAATAAAATACGCAAATAGGCTTGCACTATACCAACGTGCTAAGATGAAAACACAAAGTCTGATTTAATAAAGCACTACTCATAAAAATAAAACTATGACAACACATCTAAGCTAAAATCAGATGGATAATAAAACTGCAGCTTGCATGAACATATACCTCTACCCACTCAGCACGGAAATCACAAAAAGGTGCACGATATATTTTTACACGGCCATCAACAGTGCAAACAGCAAGCAAACATCTGTATCCAGTTCAAACAAGAGATTATATTAATCCCCTTGAAAACCTCCATTTGCATATTAAGTGCACAGTTAAAGGTGAAGAAAAATATAGAATCCACTAGACATTTTAATTTAAAACAAATCAATATATGTTTTCTATAAAATTCATATATACCACACCCTGAATTAGGAGCCAGTCCTTGATGTGACCAAGATATGGAACGAACACAAGGCCTCACATCACGTGACAAACATGTAGGCAATAAACATGGAGTCAAAAGATCTGCATAAAACAAAAATGGCATTTACTTTAGAGGAATAAAACAATCGGAGTTCTTCCAACAACAGTAAACATATAATTGGACAGACCAAAAGACTAGAATAGGAAAGCAATGACAATAATGGTAATTAGAAAAGACTTTATAATACATCCAATGCACATGGAGCGTTGTGGCTGTGACAAAAGAGTATGCTGGTTGCACCAACATAGAGCATTGATAACTTTTGGTACCATTACCGATTACCCAAAGCACGTGTGCAATGAAGAGACATAACAAGTATAGAGGCTGCAATCCCATACGTCCCAAAGACAGGGCAATGCACGCTCGTATAGATGACATATTACAATACTGCCCTCAAGTATAAATACAACACAATAAAACAATAAGGGCAAAAAGGACAAACAAATAAAGAATAAATCAAACAGAACATACAACTCGGATTTGGATCAGGATCCAGAACCTATCCAAGGTCACATCTCAGCAGAGCATATGCTCAGTTGGTCAAAGTCAATGATTAGTGCACGGCCATACATGTAACCGAAGTAGGAAAGAAAGCAACCAAAAGACTAGAATAAGAAAAACAAAAAGCAAAATATCTATAAGAAGCAATAACACTTTAACATTCAGTCAGCATTGCAAATTAAAAAGAACAAAACATATTACAGAATATGATATGCAAATAAAGCAGATAAAAGTCCCCAGAAGACGAAAAGCCACTAGCTCCAGAAGTAGTGCATTTCCTCCTACAATTCATTGAGCAAGCAAAGTGGATGTATAAAGTATGACTACAAATTTTTAAGTTAGTAAATTACATATATACGTAAAATCTGATTAAAGGAGGCGAGAATATGCAGTGATACAGTTGAAGGAGTTTTGAGCAAGGATATCTAGCTCAATGCAATCTGATCCACATTTGAGCCTGGGCAAGCTAGACGATCCAACAAGATTGGGTCATAACTTGATGCATGATTTAGACGTGAAATGGATGAAGATCGTGAAAAAAATCTAAAAATATAACTGACAGAAGCCAATGAAGGAACACGATATTCAGAATCAGGTCAAACAAGGGAACACTTTCAAGCCACAACTTTCTACCAATATGTCAGATTTCAATTATTCAGAATGGGTCATAAGCTCAAGGACTGCAGCTCTTTATATGGCCGAATTCCAATATCAGTCACTTCAGAGTATGAACCTATGTCACATGGGTGTGGGTGCGGGGGTGCGGCACTTTCAAAAAACTTGGGTGAGGGGGTGCGTCAAAAATATAAAAAATTATATATATATAGTCCAAAAGTTGGACATAAATGACCCTGGGTGCATTGACTGCACCCAGAATCAGGTTGACTGCATTGGGTGCGGGTGCGGGTGCGGGTGCGGGTGCGGCACCTAGTTGGAGAGTCCCTGTGACAATAGGTATGAACAGAGACATGAAAGGATTTCAAATATTATATGGCCAACAATATCAGTCATTTACACTATGAAGTATGAACTGAAACACAAGAAGATTTCAAATAATATGTGGAAGCTTCAAATTCAAGCATGAGAATTTGAGTAGAACATGTGGAATTTATTGTTTTCCCTATAGTTTTTCTTGGTTGGACTTAATTCTAGCATTATTCATCATGGTCCTTAGCTAGAATTTTTTCAGTTTTAAGCAATGGTCTGAACTGGATGTGTCAAAATTACTACTAAATGTACTGTCAGTAGTTTCCTTTAGGGCCAATGGATTGGGTTTGTATTGAGTAATGACCGATATGAACTTGAATAACCAGGTATGGGCATAAAAAATGCCGACTGAATATTATTTGGGTCGAACCCAACCCGACCCAATAGTATGTGGGTCAGGTTTGGGTTATTAATTTATGTCAGATACCCAACTCAGCTTGGCTTGAGCCGAGTCTTCTATATGTATTTTTAATTAATATAAGCTCTTTAAATTATACGGATCCAAGTTTGGGATTTCATTTGTCTATATTCATGAATATAAGCAAATCTGATGGAATGCAAGTCAAAATGGAGCATCTGCGTGACATATCCAGCAATTAGCCTTTTGGACGGGTTGTATGCACCCTTCTTCTTTAAGAAGGGCAGTATTTTGGCCTTTTGAGTTATATTTTCACATAAATGTGTCTAACAAGGGAATTCCAAGATATTTCGTTGAATATTTTCTACATTAAATTTCAGTTATTAGTGCAACCTACTAGCTATTATCAATTTGTCTAATTATTATGACATCAAATTAAGATGTGCAATTTGAGAACCACTCTTCATATTTTTATTTTGATACATATAATAGTAGTTAATTTGGCAATTGCATAGTAGGACAAACATGGAAAAAAAAACTTAGAGATTCTATGCTAGATGTTATGTCCTTTGCATGTCAAGAATTTAGGGTGGGTCGGTCTGTGTGTGTGTGTTGCATTCTATAGTATAGTATTTTTTCCTTTGCCAAAAAATTTCTGAATTATAAAAAACTTCCTATTTCATGTCACATACTTTTCCTGGTCTCTTCTCTCAGCACCCGTTCTCGCTTCTCCTCCTAGGAACCTTTCCGACATTTTCTGAAGCCAGCTTTCAGTTCAATAGTCCAGTCCAGACAGACTGAATTAAACCGAGTTCAAAGCAAGAGATTCACAGGAGCTGGCTGTATCACATGGATTTCATTGTTTTCCATTAATAAGCAGCTTCTCCGTTGACAAAAGCTAGTCAAAAAACCTAGGGCGTAATGTGGTAGTGTTTAGCCAACGAGAATTTAGAGAAGGGCACAGTCCACTAGATGTACATCAGGAAAACACGGGGGCAAAGACAAGTGGTGAACCCTTTGTCTTGAGCACAATCACCAAAGCTTTATGGATCGTTTAGAGCTACCTCTGGATGCGACTCGAGCAGGTTGTCCACAAAAAGGACTTGCAATTCTCCCTGTGCATGCAGGCACACAGAGGCGTGTGATTTTTTCTTTTTTTTATGAAAAAGGAAAACCCTCACCGAGAACCGGATCACTTTATGAACCCACCTCCCTGCGATGTAAAATTCCGAGTTGAGGACACGACCACCGAGCGTTGGTGCCCCAACCGTGATCAAGCAACAGCGGCCCCATGCGTCAGCGGGATTCGATCCTGAGCCTTCAGCTCGACACAGGACCCCGCTGACCACATGGGTAACCACTAACCACTGATGTGGTACACAGGCATGTGATTTGTTGCAACAGATGCTGATGCTTTCAGTTTAAGCAAAAAATACAATGGTAGCTCTGATGCATCGAAGCGTAATGTCAACATGCCAGAATGCTTTTACTAAGCGTATTGTCTACGAATCTCGAAATAGCCGTTATATCGATGTCCGTACTAAGTTCTAGGCAGGCCATGGAATCAATCGCAGAGCCTCGCATGTAATGGAAAGCGAAAACGATAGAAAACGAATGCGATATTCGAAATCGAAACCCATCTATGCTTGCAGAATTTACTCTGGCGGAGAAACGTCAGGAACTCGGTGAGAGGCAAAAAAGTTCTGAGATCATCATACCTTGCTTCTTCACAACCCCGATCTGGAATGGCGGCCTGCTCTGAAGCGTGATCAATCCTCGAGGTCCAGAGAGCGAAGAAGGGCTCTAAGCACCAAAAAACACACGCAGGTACATTAAAAAAAACAATTCCAATCGTCTGAACCGTCAAGTAAAATCAAAGTGTTCGTGCACCAAACCCTAATTCACGCTTACCAGAATGGTGACAATGTGGCCGGACGCGACGGCGATCAAGTTCTCATCAGACCACGCGATCGCGTTTGGATAGCACGGGAACGCAGAGAGGTACGCCGCATCGAAACGCGACGCCATTCCCCTTCACCCGCGGACGCACCAAGCTCTAACAAGAGAGAGAGTGAGAGGTCCACAGTTCGATTCCCGACGGAGGCGATCTTCCAGCTTGGCCGTCGATGATGAGCTGCTGCGGAGAGGGCGGCAGATCGACGCCTTTTGAACGTCGAGAGTGAAGGAGCGCGGGAGGAGAGTTTGGGTCTTTGTTTCTCTCTTTCGTTGCGGCGGGAGGTCGAGGGATCAAACCCCGTCGATTGCGAAAGAGGGGGAAAGTCTCCTTCCAGAGTTCAGAGTGAGAGAAGCCGCAGATCAAGCCCCCGCAGCGTCGCTCGTTCCAGAGACGAAGCAAACGAAAAATGAACTAAATAAATCACAATAAAATATTGGAGAAGCATGCGACTGAAACCCTAGACCCCTCTCTGCCCCTTGTATATAAGGATGGACATCCAAGTCCAGTACCCGGCCCAAGAGGTCCGAATCTGCTCTGCCTCCCGGATCCCCTCGTGGGTGGGTATCGCAGTTTAACTTGATCCAAATAATAGTTAAACAGAGCAGGCTCAGTTAGGACTGGGAAAAGGAACCTATAAGCTCGTGGCTAGGCGCGTCCTAAGCTCATTTGTACTCGATTTGTTTAGATTGTAGTTGCAATGGAACGCCCCTAGGCCCAGTTTCATAAACCATAAATTTCTGCCCCATAAATATATGATACTGGTTTCTTTTCTATAAGAAAAGAAAATGGTCTCTAATTGTATAGGAAATGAGTTTCTCATGTAGGAGAAAGAAATTTCTTATGCAATTTCTTGTATGGCGCTGGCAATCATTGTAGTGTTATAATAATATACTAAAAATAAATTTGTTTCCTCTTTCATCTAAGATTCAACCCAAGAGTGGCAACTCTTGGATTAGACATTTTAATTGTGTTTTATATGTTTGCTAATTATTTATATTTAAGTCAGCTTAATTGTTTTTTTTGTTACAAGTCTTAATTGATAAGGTCGCTACCTTAGGAGAAAGACATATAAATAGAGAGAGCAACCGTTGGAGCGGCCCTCTGTAATAACCCCAACTCATCCCTATTAAAAAGTGGGAAAAAAATGAACACTTACAAAACCCAAGGATTTGGGGCTTCACGGACTTAACACATTCTCAACAACAAGTGATCATACATTGAACCAACAATCCACTAACTAACTTTATTAATCAATAATCAATGTTTAATAATTGAATTAAATTAATATCTAAAATCGTAGAGTCACACTATCCAAAAATAACATAAGTCACACGGTCTCGCAAGCTTCTTGTGATAGTTGTCCTCATCACTGAGCTTTATATCATGTGAAAAATAAAGGTAGTATGGGGTAAGAATCAAAGATCCTTGTACGAATTTTTCTAAAAATCAAAATAAGTAAGAACAAGCATAAATTAAATTCATGCAAGTTTTCAAATAAAATATAACTACAACAATCATATACTTCAATTATCATTCAAGTATTTAAAAGCAATTATCATGCAATAATAATATCACACATGATACAGAATAAGTAAGAATAAATGAACTAATGCAAAACAGTAAATATGCATGATTCCAATGCGCATTCACGAAAAAATTATTAAGTTATTATCAGAGTTATCTTTTGCATGGATGTCCCTATTAAATGTACATAAGTTTAGTTTCACTTTTTTTTTTTATCAAAAGTCAAATTCTTTACAAAAGAATCTTGTTGCAAATTAATATGCAAAATACTATATGTGACCTTGGTCCATTACAATATTTAACAATACAATTAATTCAAAAGGTTAATAATTTTAAAATTGAATTTTGCAATGCATACACACAAATCTTATGGCAACACATGCTCGTGGCTCACATGGCCTACAGTGGTGCACATCTGATCATCGATGCATCTTATGCAAAAATCTTCACTGAACATGTAACCACACAATTATTTAAACATGTTCACAATGTACATTCATTCATACACAACAAGAATGTACATATAAAATTATTTACATATGCATATAAACACATGCTTGCAACATGCATTTTGCTTTCATGATTCACCTCATACATATCATCCAAACAGGCACAAAATCATGTTGATGCAATATTAAACTAACTAAAAAATTCATGTGTTCATACTATGCACATCTATGCCAAAATTATATTTAATTTCATGAGCATATATTACCAATAAACATCTTTACCAATTTAAGAATGCTCATGTTACAGAATATAATTATTGAGTCATAGTTAAGTTGCCCCCATACACAAGACAACATTAGCATACTATTGGCAGCATGTTTCTCATTTATAAGCATGCAAGCAAATAGTGTTGAACAACAGACAATGCTGCAAAAAAACATGCAACACTGGTCTATCTCACAACAACCCACAAAACTTATAGACATGCCACATTTAGCAGCATTATAACAGGTAAAATAACAACCATGCGAAAAAATAAATATTCAACCTAATCACGACAACATACAAATTTTTTTTGACATAATGTCAACATAGATAAAAATTAAAATTTCAAGGTTATTTCCATGCCAACCCATATGACAGCATCAAACAACTTCATGGCAGTCATATCATAGGCAAAATCGATACAGGGGTCGGTTATGAGCTTAGTAATCAACAGCAGGTCATAAACAATCTTAAAAACATTTTTAACCAAACTAACAACATCAAATAAAGTTATGACATAAAAGCAACTATGACAGCCTCAAAGTAGCCATTGTAAATGTTAAGTATGCAACAAAAGACAAGTTGTGTTATAAAGAGTTGTCGACAATTTCAAAATAGCATAACAACTAATCTTTGGCATGCATATTAACACCTGGTTTTAGTCTGTATAGCATTAAGGCATATTTGTTTTGTAAATAAAACAACAAGTCAAACTATCAAAGTACATAACAACGATAGTGTATCCCAACTATTTATAGTTTGTTGAGCTTATAAAGAGACTAATAACAACCAATTATTTGAAGTCGGTGGCTTAAAAAGATATTAATAACAATCAATTAATTTTTGCACATATATAAACTTTTAATGATAGTTTGCAACATAGTTAGTTTAAGAAATTTATGCACATATATATAAACTTTTAATGACAGTTTGCAACGTGGTTAGTTTCATAAATGATTTTGAGTGCAGTCATAGATTTTTGCACATATATACACAGAGATAAAGACTTTTAAAGACACTTTACAAAACATAAACAACAATATTTATGCACATAAATAAATGTTATTTCATGACAGTTTATAGACATAAACAATGTTGAAAAATAGCTTTATACTACTGTCCACTACGACAAAAAACCAGCATCACTTTGTGGTGTAATCAATTGATTTTCAGCGTTATTACAAATGTAAAATAAATCATATTTTGCATGCATACGTATACCAGCAACTATATAAAAAAAATGGCATGCAATGCTTAGGAATAGGTCGGGTTTTGGATCAGATCTTGTCCAAAACTAGACCTTGATGGGTCAGCCAAGTGTGCAGTTAGTTCCCCCCCCCCCCCCCACACACACACACACATATATATTAGCATGTGTGTATATTGAGCAAGCTAAAGCTATGGAAAAAAATAGATATATGAGCATGAAAATGAGATTTGAATATGCATCCTTAACTAAAATTGATACATGATAAATAGAAACTGCATATGTATTAAATTTGATTATGCATCCTTAATTAAAATCGATATATGATAAACTGAATTTGCATATGTGTCAAATATGAATATGCATTTTTAATTAGAAACAATATATGATAAACATAAACAACATACATAATGAGAATTGCACTTTAGGAAAATGAAAAATTTGTATGTATATACATATATACTCGAAATCATGTATTTCAAGAAATATGTATATATATATATATATATATTCAAATAAAAACCAGATTTCCCCCTTTTTATTACTCTTTTAGACTTTTTTTCATAAAAATTATTACATAAGCCTAATTTAGATTTTTTTTTCACATTCAAATAAAGAGAGGAACCTGTACCTTCGATAAAAAAATGAAAAAAACAAAACAAAAAATAATGTTGAATGATCAGAAGGAAGCTTTCTTCTTCTTCCTTCTTTCCATCCTCTTTTCCTTTTCTCTCTCTCTCTCTCTCTCTCTTTTCTCTTTCTGTCTTTTCTTTCTTTTTCTTTCTCTCTTTCCCTCTCTCTCTCTATAGATAACGAAATCTCGATAGAAGAGCGAGTTAGACCCTTTTAATTGTTTTTTTGTCTTCTAGAGAGAGGGTGATGTTCTTCTCGAGTTTCTCACCCATTTGGCTTGGACTTTTCTTTCATTTTTAACTTCTTTTTATCTATTTGGTATTTTATTTTGTTTTACTATTTTATTTTAACCTCGTTTGGGCTCTTCTAGAGTCCCCACATAAGAGGTAGCTGCTCTATCCAAAATATTTTTTAGAACAAATTAATTTTTAATATTTATTTAATTAATTAATTAATTAATTAATATCTATTAAATAATAAATCTTTAGAAAGTTTCAGAGGGTATCTCATCCCTTTGGGAGTCTTTTTAACTTGAAAATTCACTCAACTAACCCTTTATATTGAATTTAAAACTTTAAATTTATTGAAATTATATTTTGGATCTATATCTGAATCCAAGTTCTAAATTTATATCCAATACCCATATAGATCTCAGTCTGGACTAGATCCTAATTAATATGGGTCTTGCACTGAGTCCAGATCTATATTAACGTGGGTCAAACAGATCTTATCCGATCCAATCCATAATTGGTCACATTGAAGTAGGCCTTTTTCAAAGAAATATGATATTTAGGTCAATCAGAGCCTGAATTCAAAAAAACAAAATATCAATGCTTTTAGAATTTTAAGACGCATCTAATGATATATTGCCTGAAAGGATTTATCGATTTTAAATGTCAGAAATGAAAAGGTTCACCATATCTTAATTTGCTCATTTAAGTCTTGTTAATGAGACACGGGCTATACACAAACTCAATTGACGACACCTAAAATCGAGGATTTATCGATTTTACTGCAATACTTAGCCAATTTTTTTGAAATCTCTAAATTTAACATAGTATAAAAATACACGATATTATAACCTCTCAATCATTTATGTCCACATCCTTGCAACTCTCACTTGGCCATAAAGGATATTTTGTGTTATCATGCATATTCTTGATAAACACTATGCATTGGTACGTCTTGAGTAGGGGTGGCAATTTCTGACACGACCCGCCAACCCGACCCGCCAACCCGCCTCTTAGGCGGGTTCGGGTTGGGCTTAAGCCAACCCGTTTAATAAACGGGTCGACCCGCATAACCCGTTTATTAAACAGGTCGGGTTCGGGTTGGGGGTATGCCAACCCGGCTAACCCATTCAATAAAAGGGTTAGGCGGGTGGGTCAACCCGCCAACCCGACCCGCCAATCCGTCTGCCCGACCTGTCAACCGCCAACCCGACCCGTCAACCCGCCAACCTGCCTACCTGCCAACCTGATCCATCAACCCGACCCGCCAACTTGAAAACCTGTTTACCCGACCCAACCCATTTATTAAATGGGTTGTCGGGTCGCGTCGGGTTACCCGTTTATTAAACGGGTCGGGTTCGTGTTTGACACAGCCGACCCGTTTAATAAACGGGTCGGGTTCGGGTTGAGGTATGCTGACACGCCAACCCGCCAACCCGACCCGATTGCCACCCCTAGTCTTGAGTAATATTCTATTCACACAGTCAATATGAATATATGCACTATCACCTAGACATACATGAGTCTCATTTGACTCACATGTTTACTAAAACCTTAGTGATTGCCCGGGTTAATAGATCTATTGTCATGTCACCTGAAAGAACACAATCAACTGTTATTTTATTCTTAATAAGCATATCAAGAATATATTGATATTTAACCATAAAATATTTACAATTAAAGTTATTTGTTCATTTGACTCACATGTTTATTAAAAACTCAGTTATTGCCTTGGTTAATGGATCTATTATCATGTCATCTGAAATGACATAATCAATTGCTATTTTATTTTTTATAAGCATATCATGAACATATTGATATTTAACCATAAAATGTTCTCTTAAAGTTATTTACTCGTGTATGAATCAAATGTATAGCAGCTTTGTTGTCACAATAAATTTGAATTTGATCTATTGAAATATTGAATTTTGAATCATTTAAGAAACTAATTATTCAAACACCAAAAGTAATTGTCATGTTACATGTCATATATTAAGACTCATGGGTATGTTGTGCAATACACCCTCACTTCTTATATGACTGTCTAATTGTCGTACCTCATAATATAAAACATAACTAGAAGTGGATTTTGTTTTATCTTTATCACTAGCAAAATCTTCATTTGAATAACTCACAAGCTTTAGCATATCTGATTAATAGCATAGCTTGAGTTTCTTAGTTTCCTTTAAATACCGAAATATTATTTTCAGTGTTTTTCAATACGAGAACCCATGATTACTTTTGTATCTACTTAATTAACAACAAAACTTAGATCAGGTTTAGTACAAAGCATAGCATACAAAAATTTTCAATTGCTTGAGCATATGAAATATTCAACTTTTATTGTTCATCATTTGGATAATCATTCTTATTTAGTTTTAGGCCTTTAACTATAAGAATAAAATTTTTCTTGGCACTTCTTATTCTAAATCTCTTAAAAATTTGGTCAATATACTCCTTTTCACTTGGGCATAATATCATTGATTTCATGTATCTATGAATTTTAATTTTAATGATATACGAGGTTTTACCCATATCCTTCATATCAAATCAAGAACTTAATCAAGACTTAGTTTCATTTATTATTTAAGTCATTTCCTACAATTAGTATGTCATCAACATAGAGAGACAAATAACAAACTTACTTTTATTGGCATGTATATAATATTTTAAATTATTTGCCTAACCTTAAGAAATGGCAAGTATCATTGTCTTGGTGTTTGCTTAAGCTCGTATAAAGATTTATTCCACTTATATATTTTATCATATTGACATTCAATTTTAAAGCATTTGGTTATTGCATAGATATGGTTTGTTTTAATTCACTATTTATGAAAGTTGTTTTCATATCTATTTGATATAAGTTAATTAAGATCAAAATAAGACACAATTGTGCAAATAAAAGCCAATATTATCCTAAAAGAATAGTTTTTTTCGTAGTCTATACCCTTATATTATGTAGTTTTTGGCAAATAATTTTGCCTTGAACTTATCAATAGTTTCATTAGTCTTGAGTTTTTTTAGAACTGGCTCACTATCAATTGCATTTCAACTCTCACGCAAAATAGATGTAATCCAATTCATCTTTTATTGTTTTCATTGTTTTTATTCAATATTTAAATTGATTAGAATCAATTGCATCATTGAAACTTAGGTTATCAAGAGTTTCTTCAAAATTCATAGAATAGAATAACTCTTTGCTCAAGAAAATTCACTTAAATGAGATGAAGTATTTCTTGACCTTTTCATGCCCAATTACAAGTTGTGAAGACTATTGGTCATTTACAATTGGGTTAATATGTTCAAACTCTTAATTAGGTACTTCTCAATCATTTATGATATCAAGAGGGACACTATCATCCTCAAGTTTAAAGTCATGTTATTTAGTTTTTAAAAATTCTACTTTCTTATTTTTTATTAATATTCTTTTAAGGTTATATAATCTACAACTCTTTGATCATTTTGGGTACCCCATAGCGATGCACCTAGTAGTCTTTCTATCCAACTTGTGCGTTATCTGATTAGGAATCATTACATCCACAAATGACCCCCAGTTTTGCAGATGACTTAAGCTTGGCTTCCTGCCATTCCACAATTCATAAGGTATAAGCTTTATATCCTTCAAAGGAATTCTATTGAGGATGTACATGGTAGTACTTATAGCTTCTTCCTAAGATTTCTTAATAAGGTTTGCATGTTCCAACATGGATATTGTCATATTCAGGATTTTATTCCTTCGCTCTGCTATACAATTTGTTTGCAGTGTATAAGGCATAATTGTATGAGGGATTACATTATTACCATATGAGTAGGATTTAAACTCATTAGAGTTATATTCACCACCTCTATCATAATATAATAATTTGATTTTCTTCCAAATAAACTTTTAATTTTATGTTTATATGCCTTAAACCTTTCTATAGCTTAAAATTTTCAAGAAACTAGGTAGATATAATCATACTTATAATAGTCATATATAAATATGATAAAATATAAAAAATGTTATGTGTTTATACTATTAAAGGCACATATATTAGCATGTATCATAACAAGCAGTTTAGATATGATGTTGCTCTTGGAAAAAGGTTTTCTATGTATTTTTTTGAATATATATTTTTCATATTTTTTAAAACCTACAATTTTCAGTGAAGGTACTAACCTCGTGTTAACTATTATTTTTATTTTATCAACCTTAAATGCCATAAATATTTATGAACAATCATTGCACAATCAATATAACTAAAAATACTCATTGCATTAATCATTAAAGGAGTTACATCATGAAAAAGAGGCCATAGTCTACATCATAGTGATCCCTAAACTTTACTTTCTCATGTTTCTCAATTGTTACCATATTGTCACAAAAATGAACTTCGAAATACTTCTTGACAAAGTCTATTACTGATAAAAGATTTTTTTCTCATGAAAGGTATATGAAATACATTTGTTAATGGCAATCTAGTCTCTCCTAATTGATGCCTATAAGTTCATATTTCGGCCACATCATTGTATGCGTTGTTTTTCTTGTATACCATGTGATCATCATTGTATGCATTGTTTCCCATGTATACCATGTGATCGCTAGGCTTCAGCTCATTCAATTGTACAAGTCTTTTTTTTTGTCTTTGAGATATGTCACGCCACTCTTGAGTATATCCACTATTATGGGAGGTCATTATGTGATTAAGACTCAAATATTGTAGACAACTTTATATTTTTTTGGATTTTTCTTTCCTTGATTTGTTTGAGCAATCCTTATTGAAATGACGTGGTTTCCCATAGGAAAAGCATGAAACCTTCGTTGTTGCACAGGGGTTCTTATTGTGCACATAACACCCCTTGAAGTTCTTGTATTTCTTGAAAAATGGGTCCTTAGTACTAAGTTTGAATCCTCATGAAAATTCAAGAAATATGACTTGTATGTTCATAACTTCTTACCATTTATCCTTATTCATGTGCTCTTACATGAGAGCTAATTGCAAGGAGTTCTTAGTTAAGATGGAGATTTTTCTTGTTCAACCTCATGACAATTGCAACATTTTTCATTATAGAGGGAGGCTACTTAGGATATTATAAATTTGCATCCTCTCTAGGATCTTATTCCCAACTATGGTCAAATCATAAGCCATTACTAGCATATGATTGGCATGGTTGACTATATTGTTGTACTCCTTAATCCTGCATGAGTTGTATTGCTCAATGAGAAGTTGGATATGAGTTTCTAAAGTCATATCATAATTTTCTTTAATCACCTCTATCATCCTCTTGTTCGAGTCATAATCTCCGAAAACCCAAATGAGATAATCTTGCATGGATGTGATGAGAGTTGTACGAGTGAATTGGTCATCCTCTAAGAACTTATTGTATATATATATATATATTCTTGAGTAGATGTATCGGTTACTGAAGGTTTGATATTATTAAAGACATGCAAGGCTTTGTTGTGGCTTAACAAATATTCAATTTTTTTGCCCCACGTACCAAATCTCATGCCATTTAGTTTTTCTTGATTTTGGATAACTCAGTTATAATAATTATGTTGCCATTTTGCCTAAAACAGAGAAATACTAGTGATTAAGTATTTATCAACTAACAATTTATAATAATTTATTCCATAAAATAAATTTAAACCTTTTGTGTCTCTACTTGAGTTCATGCAACAAAATCATAACCCGTGCAAAAATATGCTTAGAAAATTAAATTTTAGCTAACATAAGCAAATAACACACTTAAGAGGTTTTCTGCAAACCAAAACCATTTTTCTGAAAAATCAGAAAATCCAGGTCAATAATATTTAACAAACAGAATCTTTAGTGACTAATGTGTTATTTTATGAGTTAAACAGAAAACTCAAGCCTTTTTCTGTAATATCAGAAAACAGAAGCCCCTTTGTACAGAAAAATAAAACAAAAACCTCTTTATGTGAATATCAGGGAAAATAGAAAACACCTTTACACTAGAATTCAGTGAACAATGACTTTGTTCTTGCAAAATTTCAGTCTGCAAAACCCTTATTTTGGATTTTTTTCAGAATCAGAACGCTCACTTATAAATTTACAAAGTACTCTAAGTAAAATATATCATTAGCAGTGGACCTAATAAGTAAATTATTATAATAATATAAAATTCAACTAAAACGGCTATCTCGACCTTCCTCTCTCTGAAAATCGAAGGGGTTTAGAAACCTTAGCCCCCTCCTCAGAAAACCATTGTTGTTGCTATGATTTTTTGTGATGAAACGTTGGTGGGATTGTTCCAATCGGTTGATGATGGAGTCCGACCACTATAGGTGTCAACTGACTCCTTTGTGGGTGTTGATTGAGCCAGTTCCACCTTCACAACTCATTTAGTTTTTTTTTCAAAGAGAAGAATGAAATCTGATGATTAAGCCAGGTTTTCCATCTGCTATCGTCGCAGATCCTCTGTGCTTTGATAACCCAAAAAATCCATTGACAAAAGGGTCTCTCACCCCTTTCTCGTTGTTCCCTTCTCCTCAAAACGAAGAGTTTTCCTCTTTCAGGTTTAACCTCTAATTTTCAAGTGATTTTGATGATTCTCATTGCACAAAACAGTGAGCATAGGATGTTTGCAGGTGATTTAGTAAAAAATAGCTTTTGGATAATCAATTTGATTAGAAGACCTTAAAAAACCAATGACCCATAATCTCTTATATTCTGAATATTCAAAAAATTATATTTTATTAAAAAAGAAACGATTCAAAATGTGTGAGGTTCAATTTGTATATGTCTTGGTATATGAAAGATTAGCATCGTCCACTGTAATAGTAACTTTTTCAAGGCAAAGAAAATAAATCAAGTTTGCTGCCAAATTGATCACGAAATCTCTCTCCCCACGATGGCAAACTTGTGAGATTAATAAAAAAGGTTTTAATTATTTTTCAAAGTTGAGCAAATTATTGGTGTGTATGATAAGATAAAACAAATGAAAATTTATGCCAATTTTATACTTTTAAAAGCTGTCATTTAGATTATATTTTGGATATCCGAGACTCCAAGTATATAGTGGAGATTCTTGCGAGTTCTTTTGCTCTTATTATTAGCTTTTCTTTTATCTCATAATATAGGATGTTATTATTCTTACAAGGTAAATGATGAGGTCTAATTTCTAGAAACTCATATCAATTTCATTCAAAATTCATTCCTAAGTTAAAGAAAATCATATACCATAACCTCCTACCAA
Organism: Nuphar pumila; assembly: GCF_984573655.1. Classification (NCBI taxonomy): domain Eukaryota; kingdom Viridiplantae; phylum Streptophyta; class Magnoliopsida; order Nymphaeales; family Nymphaeaceae; genus Nuphar; species Nuphar pumila. The sequence continues at coordinate 7,055,215 of NC_143257.1, read as the reverse complement.
TGCTTATTAAAAACTAGTACCAATATTTTTTTAATAGCTTGTTTCAAACCTTGGAGAGCTTGCACCCAAAAAGTCTTAAATTTATATTCATCCAAAAAGAGTATAATTCAATAAAAAATATTCATAAAAGTGAGCACTTTTAAGAATGTTTTGGTTATTTATTACTAAAATTACTGTAAAAAGGATTTAAAGTTAAACCAACTAACTAACCATATGTGTGTAAACAATACACACACAACACAACGGATATGAGACATGTCATTCCTGTTGAAATTTCCATCAAAAATAGTATCAAACGAGACATGACACAAGGGTAAGTTGAAGGTTGAAGTATCATTGTGTCATTCACCAACTCGTTTTAGTCTCGGTTTTTGGAACCTGTATTTCATGTTGATCAGATGCCAGATCCTGGATTTTTCAATTCCATGATATGGATGCTACAGGATTTCTCAAATCCTTCGTCTGTTTGGAAGCCCTTTTTTAGGATTTTAACTGAATTGAACATATTCTTCCAATGTGCAGATGTCAAACTGCCGCTTAAGAGCACCCAAAAAGGAATAAGCAAATATTTAATGCTAAGAGGAACTTAGATGTTGGGAAAATCATCTTTTGAGAATATTTAAATGGTTGAGCCTCCAGATTCGCCAAGATGTAGCTGGATTGAGGAGATGGGAGGAGCAACTCCCATCCCATCTCCTGGATATGGCAAATACAAGTGCACCCAAACAGCAGATGGTGATGGCAACTCCAACACCACCATCTATGGGTTTCCAAACAGATCCTTAAGGTTGTCAACAAGTCGAGATTGTATCGGGTACCAGACCTGACCCAAACCTGAATTTTCAATGTGGGCATGAAAAATGCTGACCCAAATGATATTTAAATCGCCCTGAACTCGATGCAGGCTGGGTTTGGGTCATGATTCTTGCAAGGTACTTAACCTGACTCAACTTTTTTGCTAGGTAATCGACCAGAGTATTTTATATATATATTTAAAAAGTATATATTTCAAAAAATAACCGGTCTAGGTTTGAGAATCTATTTTGGTAACTTGACAATACCCGAACCCGATTGTTAGTTATATGGGTCCGAGTCAACCCTAATCTGGTCCTGACCCTACACGTTGTTAGCACTAGTTTTATGGTACAAACTTGTAAACCCTTTATTGAGTTGTAGAGCTATAGATCTATGTAGGGATGCATAACTAGCCGAGCTAGCACGAGCTTGGCTCATCCTATAAATGAGTCGAGCTTGAACTAAGCTTTAAGGCTCGATGGAGCAAATGCGTCGAGCTTGATCGGCCTACCGAGATCGATAAGGCTCGGTAGGCTCTCTAAGACTCTGCTCACCATATAAAATATATATTAAATATGACTCAAGCCCTGTCCTACCTCAAGCCCCATCCCATCCTCGGTTCTCATCCCCCTCTCTACTCTCACATCTCTCCCACAATGGCGGGGAGCTCAGGATGGGGGTGGGGCAGGGCTCGAGGTTGTCTACCATCTCTCTCGTTTGAGAGGGGTTGTGCGTTCTCCTTAAAGACAAATTCATGTGTTCGTGTGTGTACGGAGAAATATCTTGGGGCCCATGATAATTCATATGCCAATATTACCCATGATGATTTTATAATAAAATAACATATAAAAAAGATAAATATGCGTTTGACAAAAATGTCCTCCCATAAGATAGATATGCATCTAACGAAAATGCCCCCCCATAAATAGCTTTGCACATTCCCGCGAGTCTAGGTTTCCGCCTTGGTTTTTAGCTTGTGTTATAATACATTGTCGCCTTCTCATTCCTGTCTTGTGTTACAAAATATTCTCGGGTTTGTTCCTACCTCATGGAGATAACTATAAATCGATCGACTTGTTCGACCATTGGTGGGCGTCATAGGGGAATTTGTCAGCCATCTCTTTTTACAGTCTTCTCTTCTTCTTCGTTTTCGTTAGGTAGTATGAAAAAAGCAATGACACACAAACATTCCAACAAGTGCCATTAAGGTGTCACGAGTACCTTTCCATGTCATCATGCTATTATTGAAGAATGTATGTCATTAAGGTATTGTTTTGTTATTGCAGATCGATGTTGGCTTTTTCACGGTTGAAAATATTTGTAAGACGTTGGGGCATGTTGACAAGAATGCTTGGTTACAGATGTGAGGAAGGGCCTCTACCCCATCCAGTATCGTTCATTCACTTAGTATATGCAATGTAACATAAATCGCAGTTGTAGTAACCACCACAACAAAGTAGTGAATTAGCGACGACCATATTCTGTCACTATTTCGTCGCTAACGGGCTTAGCGACGGATTAGGAAACAAAAAAAAAAATAGAACTTCTTCAACACAATTCTCTAATCATCGCCAAGATTTTGTGCATCTTCTTGTTTATTGCCTATATCTGTCCATTCAGCTCCGCTACGCTGATTATCGCTAGCAGCCTACACAAGAAAAGAAGAGTCAGTATTGATAAACAAAATATAATGAAATAAATTACACACTATATGTAATTCTATCATATGCTCATATGTGTTCTAAGGCAATAAAAAAACTTTATATGTGATTCTATCATGCTCATATATGCTCTAAGGCAGACAAAAAACTCTATATGTGATTCTATCATGAATTATATGTGTTTTAAGGCATTAATAAAATTTTATATGCGATTATATCATGCTCAGATGAGTTCTAAGGCAACTAGAAAAACTCTATATGTGATTCTATCATGCTCATATGTGCTTTAAGGTAGACAAAAAGCTATATATGTGATTCGATCATGCTCGTATGTGAGTTAAAGTAGTCAAAAAATTGAATATGTGATTATAGCATGCTCATATGTATTCTAAGGCAGACAGAAAAACTCTATATGTGATTCTATCATGCTCATATGTGCTCTAAGGCAGGCAAAACAAAAAACTTTATATGTGATTCTATCATGCTCATATGTGTTGTAAGGCATGCAAAAAACTCTATATGTGATTCTATCATGAATGATATATCTTCTAAGGCAGTAAAAAAACTCTATATGTGAATTTGGCATGCTCATATGTGTTTTAAGAGAGTATAAAAATTGAATATATGATTATAAGAGAGTCAAAAAACTGAATATGTGATTATAACATGCTCATATGTGTTCTCAAGTAGTAAAAAAACTGAATATGTGATTATAGCATGCTCATATGTGTTCTTAGATAGTCAAAAAAACTTTATATGTGATTCTGTCATGCTCATATGTGCTCTAAGGTAGGCAAAAAACTTTATATGTGATTATAGCATGCTCATATGTGCTCTAAGGCAGGCAAAAAACACTATATGTGATTATAGCATGCTCATATGTGCTCTAAGGTAAGAAAAAAACTTTATATGTGATTCTATAATGAATTATATGTGTTTTAAGGCATTAATTTTTTTTATATGTGATTATATCATGCTCATATGAGTTCTAAAGCAGCTAGAAAAACTCTATATGTGATTCTACCATGCTCATATGTGCTTTAAGGCAGACAAAAAGCTATATATGTGATTCGATCATGCTCGTATGTGTGCTAAGGCAGACAAAAAATTGAATATGTGATTATAGCATGCTCATATGTATTCTAAGGCAAACAGAAAAACTCTATATGTGATTTTATCATGCTCATATATGCTCTAAGGCAGGCAAAGCAAAAAACTTTAGATGTGATTCTATCATGCTCATATGTGCTCTAAGGCAGGCAAAAAACTCTATATGTGATTCTATCTTGAATGATATATGTTCTAAGGCAGTAAAAAAACTCTATATGTGATTTTGGCATGCTCATATGTGTTTTAAGGTAGTCAAAAAACTGAATGTGTGATTATAACATGCTCATATGTGTTCTCAGGCAGTCAAAAAACTGAATATGTGATTATAGCATGCTCATATGTGTTTTTAGACAGTCAAAAAAACTTTATATGTGATTCTATCATGCTCATATGTGCTCTAAGGTAGGCAAAAAACTTTATATGTGATTATAGCATGCTCATATGTGCTCTAAGACAGGCAAAAAGCTCTATATGTGATTCTATCATACTCATATGTGCTCTAAGGCAGGCAAAAAGTTATATATGTGATCCGATTATGCTCATATGTGTTCTAAGGCAGACAAAAAACTGAATATGTGATTATACCTGAGAAGGACCTGCAATCGAAGATCAACACAAGATTGTTGATCTCATCTCGAAAAAAGGGGGCGACAGTGTCATGAAAGTAGTCATTCATTGTGTCCTTAATGATCTGGCGTACATCATCACCGGATGAATAGGCTGCTGCTTGGAGCTTATGTCGACGAAAGAAGTCTGTGAGTTGTAACTGGAAGAAACAATAACTGGTGAAGTGTTCAGATTACTCCCAAACCCGAACACACGACCTTTTTTGGGTTCACCTGCTGCAGTCATTCATGCTTCAGGATCAAATGATGGATGTTGAGTAGCGTCATCGCCATATCGCTCTACCATCTGTTGCTCATATGCCTCCTACAAAATAATGTTTAAAGTATGCATTAATAATTAATGATAACATTATGATAACTTGCATATTGCAATGATTATTAATAAAATAAATACATATCGTTGTCGTTCTCGCCTTCTCTGATACGAAGACTGTCGTGGTTTTCCGTTTATGTGTTTCAACAAACACATCCTTATATGGTACAATGCATCATTTTTCTGCTTCCTGCGAAGTTAAAGGGAAAAAAATTTAGTTCACAAGTTTGCAACAATACTTCTAAAATTAATATTATATATTGATGAGTTATCATTTTCTTCAGGTGGCTCCCAAATGTCTTAGATCCACCAGTGTGTAGATGGGCTTCGAGCAGTTTCGCTCGATTTTGTGCAGCCTTTGCAGAGCAATTTCAAAATGCATCTCCTGCCCACTTATCACACATTTCATCCCAATAATCTCTCCTGATAGTAATAGGGCCATGGCCCTTCCACTGTAGTGGATCATCTATTACGTCAGATTTTTTTTTTACTGCAGTCTTCATATTGTGCAGCATCTCTGCAAATCGATTGACAACCACCTTCTGTCATACCTTCATTGCATCATTTTCTTCCACCGTAGTTGCGAAGCGATTCGAAGCTTATAAATATTTTCAGAAAGTTAGTAGACATTACTTAAAAAAATTAAATATTAAACACATTAACTATGATGAACAACTGTAAATCGTGATGAGGACCACAATCTGTCTAACACCTCCTTTGGGTACTTTTTCCATTGAGCAACCGGTTCTGGTAGATGTTGAATAAGTGAATTCCTAATCTCCCGTACTACTTCTTGTGGCTCAAACCTCATGTTTCACATGAATTGGTACACAGTAAATATCAATATAAAATATTTATAAGATATGCAATAATTGAAAATGAAATACTTACGGTTGATTATCGATATACACTATTCGAATGAGTCTTCTTGTGCCAGAATGAGAAGACTCTGCTTCCTGTGTTGGCTCATGACTTGTGTGATCAACTGGTGTAGGTGGGTCATGTACAGGCGAAACATCATCTATAAAAAAATACGTTAGAAATTTTCAGAATGCGCATTTAAACTAATCAAGCATCCATTTAGTTATATGATATACCTATCACAGGAGCCCGTGAAGATGAAGGTTGTGCCTGACTACTACTGGATGAGCGACCACTGTAACCTCCATGAACCATATTCTAACAAATAACATATGTCATACAATACATTCAAATAATTCACATCAAGTATTACAATACATTCAAGTCATTCGCATCAAGTATTACAATAATTCAAATCATTCACATCAAATATTATAATACATTTAAATGATTCACAAGTATTACAATGCATTCAAATCATTCATATCAGGTACTGCAATGCATTCAAGTCATTCACATCAAGCATTACAATGCATTCAAATCATTCGCATCAAGTATTACAATGCATTCAAATAATTCAAATCATTCACATCAAGTATTGCAGTAATTCAAATCATTCGTTGCATAAATTACAATATATTCAAATAATTCAAATCATTCACATCAAGTATTGCAATGCATTCGAATCATTCGTATCAAGTATTACAATATATTCAAATAATTCAAATCATTCACATCAAGTATTACAATGCATTGAAATAATTCGTATCAAGTATTACATTACATTCAAATAAAAATTTTAATCATTCACATCAAGTATTGCAATACAACTGAATCATTCGCATCAAGTATTACAATACATTCAAATAATTCAAATCATTCACATCAAGCATTGCAATGCATTCAAATCATTCGTATCAAGTATTACAATACATTCAAATAATTTAAATCATTTACATCAAGTTTACATCAAGTAATGCAATACAACTCATTCATTCGCATCAAGTATTACAATACATTGAAATAATTTAAATCATTTACATCAAGTATTATAATGCATTTGAATAATTTGTATCAAGTATTACAATACATTCAAATAAAATTTTTAATCATTCACATCAAGTATTGCAATACAACTCATTCATTCGCATCAAGTATTACAATACATTCAAATAATTCAAATCATTCACATCAAGTATTGCAATGCATTTAAATAGAGGTTTGTATTACAAGATTTTGCTCACTAGCTTGAGAATTCTTTCTCATCACTTGTTTGACTTTCTTCTTCTTCTTATTCTTTTTCTTATTCTTATTCTTTTTCATTGTTTACCCATCCACTTGGTACATCATTTAGATCACATTCCTCTATGAATGTTTCATCGGCTAATGGAGATATGATATGCATATCATGCACAACATCGTGACCATAAGCGAAGTCATAGACATTATCTGATTGATAGTAATCGCTATCTTCAGCTAACTCATCTTCCTGTAACTGATCATACTCAGGGTATAGTTTGGACTTCACCTTGTAAACTGCCCACCATTCATTTCTATCTGACTTTTTTATACTCGGATATGAAGTATAGTAAACTTGTTGAGCTTGTGAGGCTAATATGAATGGCTCATATATTCCAAACCTGGATTTATGATTCACCTCCACAATGCCTGAAGCTTTGTCGAGTCTTGTTGCAGTTGGATCAAACCAATGGCACTTGAATAAAGTTACCCTGTTATTTATGCCTAAGTATGTCAACTCCATTATTTCGTCTATAACATCGTAGTAATCATGTTCATTTTCACTGTAGCTGCTACCCTTGACACACACGCCACTATTCATCGTTGATTTGTTTATACCGTAATCTTTTTTATGAAATCTATAACCATTTACGATGTACTCGTTGTAGCATTGCACAACTTTGGTCGAACCATTTTCAAAATCACATATTCTTTGATCTTTAACATCACCATGGCGAACCTACGCACAAACATAAACAATGATTGTGATCACGATCAATTAAGTAACTTAGTGTTGTTTATAAGTACAAAATTTATGTTAGTTTTTTTACCAACTGTTTCAACCACTCCACAAACTTAGTTTCACATTCTTTTTGTACTTCTGCATCAGTGAGATGTGAAACTTCTCTTTGCAACTCCAGATCAAATCGTCTGCAAACCACAAATACTTATATTACCGAGCCATGTATCCACATATAGAACATAAAAGGATTTATAATTGTGTTGCGTCTATATATACTTACTCGATGTATGGGTCGATCACTAAGCAATTAAAAAAAATATAGATGTGTGTTGCGTTTTGCTCTCGATCTGTCAAGAGCCTTGATCAACAACTACCAAATGCATGCCCAAGTGGTTGAAATATCGACAGCTTGTCAGCTACAGTTACTTGTTCTCCATCATCGTTACGGGGCAGGCATGTGTAACGTGTTAGAATATGAGGTTCAAAGTACAGAGATGAGAAATTTGAAATCTCTTCTAAAGTGTACGCTTTACAAATAAAGCCTTCTACTCTTGCTTTATTATGAACGTTTTTTTTAGGTCGAACATGCATCTGGCAAAAATATACATTTCAAATTTTAAATATCCGTCATTAAAGAGCCAAATATAAAAAAACATATACCTTTCAAATGGGTACATCCATCAATATTGCACGGGGCCACCAACCCTTAGTTCATATGACAAATGTATGATCAAATGTTCCATAACATCGAAAAATGCTGGCGGAAATATCTTTTCTAGCAGACAAACAGTGGTGATGACAGAGTCCTCGAGATTCTTTACATCTGATACTACGACCTTCGATGCGCACAATGTTCTGAAAAGTCTACTCAACTCAGACAATACCCCCCATATAGATTTGTCTAACATATCATGGAATGCTAGGGGTATCAATCGTTGCATAAAGATAAGACAATCATGGCTCTTCAACTCATATAACTTTTCATCGTCAATCTTCACAGCCCGAGCAATGTTAGAGACATATTCACTTGGAAATCTCAATTGTCTCAACCATTGACATACATGTTTTATCTGATCAGATCCGAGCACATACTTTGCCTTTGGTTTCAGTACTTTGCCATTATACTCTTTGAGTTCCAATTCTGGTATTTTACATATTAATTTTAAATTCATACGGGCCTTCAGATTATTCTTCGTTTTTCCTTTAACATTCATTACTATATTGAACACATTATCAAACAGATTTTTTTCCACATGCATCACATCCAAATTATGTCGTATCAATAGGGTCGGCCAATACAGTAGTTCCTAAAAAATATATTTCTTTATCCAATTGCGATCCTTCCCAAATCCAGGGAAGGGTGTAGGACTGCGGGCATCTGTTAATACATCTGGAAAGTATCACAATCTTCTTAGAATCTCTATGCCAGACAATCTTGAGGATGAACCTTCTGTTTCAGTTGTGCATGCTCTAAACACATTCTTTTGTCATCGGAACAGATGTTCGTTGGGTAGAAATCGACGATGGCACTCAAACCAGCAAGGCTTCCTTCCATGCCCCAATCTTAAAGCTTTTGAATCCTCCATGCAGTACGGACATGCCAACCTCCCATGTGTGCTCCAACCAGATAGCATACCATATGCAGGGAAGTCACTGATTATCCATAGAACAGTGGCCTTCATGTTGAAATTTTGGTTTTTGTGGGTATCATACATGGTAACACCGTCATCTCAGAGTATTTTTAGTTCATCAATCAATGGCCTTAAATATACATCAAGATTTTGGCCAGGTGAGGTTGGACCAGGGATCAACAGAGACAAGAAAATATTTGGATGTTTCATACACAAGCTTGGTGAAAGGTTGTATGGAGTTACAAATACTGGCCAGCATGAGTATGGAGTTGATCTACCCCCAAATGAATTAAATCCATTTGTACATAGACTAAGTCTAACATTTCGCACTTCCATTGCGAAGTTCTGATGAATACGATCAAAGTACTTCCAAGCTTCAGCGTCAACAGAATGCGTGATCATGTTTTCATCGTGTCGAACTTTATTTGCATGTCATCTCATGTGTTTAGCTGTCTTTGAAGACATATACAATCACTGCAATCTAGGAGTGATAGGAAAGTAGCGAAGCGACTTGTATGAAACTTTCTTTGATCTCGTGCTACCATTGCCTCTTGTCTTTGGCTTGAACCGAGGATGACCACATGATGGGCATGATATATTATTTTCTTGCTCCTTGAAATACAACATGTAGTGATTTGGACAAGCATTAATCTTTTTGTAACCCATACTTAAAGCGTTGACCATAACTTTCGTACGATAGAAATTTTGTGGCAATTTCTCATCTTTAAGCAACATACTCTTCACAATCATGCACAAACAGTCAAAACATGATTGACTCAAATTATACTCGGACTTCAAATTCATTAGTTGAAGAACTGCAAACAAGATAGTGTGACTCTCGCAATCGTTCCAAAGTGGCTTATCAGCATCTCTAAGTAAATCATAAAATCTACTAGCTGCATTGTTTGGTGATTCTTCATCTATGGCAGTTCTTACATCACTAGAACTCATAGCGGGACCCAGTTTTGTTTCTGCGGCATCAAATATCAAATCCGTATATAGATTATCGTGCACCACATTCACCCGCGCATCAAAATCGTTTCTAAATTCTTCTATATGAAACGTCAAATTCTGATAATCACTCACAAAACCCTTTCTGTATAGGTGATGTCTAACGCTATGAGGTTCTACAAATCGATTATTCTTACAAATCTTGCAGGGACACCTAATCTGACCTGTGGGGTCGACTATACTGACACTTGCAGTTGCAAATTCAATAAAACTGTCAACACCATCCATATATTCATGCGATAACTCATTGTCCACTATCCTACGATACATCCATTTACGGTTTGCAGTCATTTTCTTATGATGTTACGAATAATAGCCTAACGAATTAAAAGAGAACAATCAAAATGCTACGATGAAGAAAATATCAAATTTATCATGCAATATATGATGTCATACAATAACAAGAATTTTGATGCATGCATTGATAACTTAATATTTTCATTTGCAAACTATTAATGACACGATACAATCATTTGAAGCATGCTTTCATTATACAATTTCGCATGGAAGTCATAATCAAATTGAAAGTAACTACATGCAAGCATGAATTCAATTACATCAAACATTGTAATACATCGTAATCATTCATGTCAAACAAATGGCAAACATGTACCTGCAACAAACACACTTCAATATTTCACTAACTACTACCATGCCTAGCATGGACTCTATACTCAAAAAATAAGAACACTTCCATATTCATACATTAAAATCATGCTCAGCATGATCTCCGAACTCCAATAAATCAACCGTAAATATCAACAACTAAATGAGTGTGTGAACAATAAAGTGTTACATCTAATAAATTAAATAACATGTGATACGCTTGCATCACTTACTCACCACGGGTATTTACCCGATTTACATTATTTTTGTCACTTACTTACCACAGGTGGCTGAGCACGAGTTAGTTCCGTTGAAAAATCTTCACAAAAAACATTGTTTTAAAATGAAGTCACAAAAAAAAAGGTTGTTCCGGCAAGGGGTCGACTCCCCTGCTGTTCTGACAGGGGGTCGACCCCCTTACGGAACATAGGGGGTTAACCCCCTTACGGAACATAGGAGGTTAACTGACCCCCTATTCGGGCAGAGGGTCGACCACCAGCCTTTCCGCCAGTGAGTCGACCCCCTGCCGGAATAGCAGGGGGTCGCCCCCCTGCCTGAGCAGGCATAGGGTCGACCCCCTACCTGTTCCGACAGGGGGTTAAACCCCTGTCGGAAAGGCAGAGGGTCGAATCTCTGCCGGGGTCGACCCCCGGCCGGAACAGCAGGGGGTCGACCCCCTGCCGGCAAAACCGTCATTTACCTGTCTCTAGGCGGCGGGGCCTGCAGACGGTGGGAGCGACGGATGGTGGGACCGGCGAATGGCGGGAGCGGCGAACGACGACCGGTGGGAGCGACGAACGGCGGGAGCAGCGAAAGAAAAAAATGAAAAGTTGTCTGAGATTAGGGTTATTCGAAAATTAGCGACGTCTTAGCGACAGATTAATTCCGTCGCTAAGTCAACGTAAATCAAATTTATGAAACGAGCGACAGACTATATTCCGTCGCCAAGTCCGTCGCTACTTAGCGACGAAACAACTTTTGTAGCAAAGGTCACCGCCAAATGGTGCGGCCGTAACGACAAAACAATATGTCGCAAAAGCCATCGCTAAGTAGCGACGAACTAGGAGACAGACTATAGTCTGTCGCTATTTCCGCAAGCTTCGTTCATTATAGCGACAGATGTTTTTCCCTCGTTATGTCGTGTTGCTAATTAGCGACAGACATATTCTGTCGCTAAAGTCCGTCGCTAACAACGTATTTTCTTGTAGTGAACATACTACTGATTTGTGAGATATTGTTTTGTTTGTTAATATCAATTTATAAGTTATTACATTGAATTTCCGTATCAATTTATAACATATTATGTGATATGTATATCAATTTGTAAGCTATTATGTGTTTTGTAGTGTTGGTTTATAATATATTTGTAGTATGATTTTAAAACATGTGTGTGCAAAATTTATATTATTGTGCGCTTGCAGTAGCGGTTTGCGTATTCAAATCGCTGCTCATTTAGCGATTTCTATTGAAATCACTTTACAATGTCATAGATATAATTAAATCGTTGTCACATGAATCGCTATCGTCAACACACATCTACGATAAATTATTTCTTTTCTTCTCATGGTAAATAACAACTCAATGCATAGTATAAGCAAATAACAAATCATTGTTGCTTTTATACTGTGATTTATTCAATAATTTCTTTGACTTGCTTAACTAATTGGTATTTGTTGTTATATGCATCTTGAATAAATCATAGTAAATGTATGCATTGGCTAACACAAATTGATATCTTGCTTATGACAGTGATGAGCTTATCATCTAGTTGCAGTGAAGATGATGTATCTCAATCATTAGAAAGTTATGGAGAAGTGAACATTTATACTAATGATGCACCTGAAGAAGTGAACATGTGCACTAATGATGCACATGATAAGAAGGGTGCAGGCATTGGATTCACTCTTGACTTGAATATTTCAATACAAAAAATGCAATTCGTTAATGTGGTAGATGATCATGATAGTACACTTGATAAAGGTGCAGATACTAAGAATGTACATGATAGTATACTTGACTATGTTCCCGTAGAAAGAATGCAGTTTAATAATGAAGAACTTGCATACAAATTTTACAATGATTAAGCCTTAAAACTTGGTTTCACTGTTAGAAGGTATTCTTGGTCAAAATGCACAGAGTGTCATTGTGAGAAAGACTTGTTTATTCTAAGAAAGGTTGGAAGAAGTTAAGTAGAAATCCAACAAGGAGCAAGTCATATTCAAGATGTGGTTGTTTGCTTATCCTTTCCGATGTATTAGTTTTAGGAGTGTAAGTGGCCTAAAGCTGGTCAGGTTTTGTTCAAGTTTCATGAGATCTGATCTTGCATGAGGTCTAGACAGTGGATGCAAACCTAAACCGATTTGGATTGAGCCGATCCAATTCTGGTCCAAAATTATATTAGACCAACTTAGGCTTTTTGTATGCGATTCATTTTTTGTTCAGGTCCATGTATATAACATTTCAAGTGACAAGCAGGATGGTCAACAATGATTCTGATCTGAGTTGGGTTGGGTCATGGGAGGACTTATTACTTTATAATAACTTCATTTTTTAAAAGTACAATAGTTATGCATGAAGACACTAATGGTGTATATAATTATAATATAAGTTCATACAGTTAGGCTGGGTAAAATTTTAATCAGAGGAAACTAGTAAACATATGAATTAGGTACACATTATGTATATATAATGTCCAAGTTTGGGTTTGCTAATTGGGTTCATGCCAGTCAGGTGTAGTCATCGAGGTTTTATTAACATCGATGTTGATTGCACCAAGTTTTAATTTATAATAATGCCCAGTTTGGACCTCAATGACTACACCTGACTGGCATGAACCCAATTAGCAAACTCAAACTTGAACAATATTTATATACAATGTGTACCTGATTCATATGTTAACTAGTTTCATTTGATTGAAATTTCACCCAACCTAACTGTATGATATTATTGTTAAAAAAACTACATGAACTTATATTATAGCCATATACACCATTATTGTTTTCATGCATAACTATTGTATTTTTTAAAAATAAAGTTATTATCAAGTAATAAGGCCTCCCATGACCCAACCCAACTGGGATCAGAATCATTGTTGACCATCCTGTCTGTCACCTAAAATACTATATACATAGACCTGAACAAAGAATGAATCACATACAAAAAGCCTATACTGGTCTAATATAAATCTTAGACCAAAATTGGATCAGCTCAATCCAAACAATTTTAGGTTTGCATCCACTGTCTAGACCTAATGCAAGATCAAGTCCCATGAAACTTGAACAAAACCTGACTAGCCGTAGGCCACTTACGCTCCTAAAACTAATACACTAGAAAGATGTTGACAATGAAACAGTTGAATGTATGTGCAAAATATATGAATTCAAAGGTATTTTATGTCATCATACATTAAAAGGATTTAATTAAGAGAAGATACAAGAAATACTTGAGTCATGTTTAATGCGAAGATGGATGAGACAAGCAAAGATTGAACTGCTGGTATATAATCAATGTTGGGAGGATGTTTGCATTTCTTGTTAAACTTAATATTGTGTCTTATATTGTTCTGTTTCATGATAGACTCAGTTTAATTCAAAAGTGAGCAATGGAACATAGGAATCATGTGTGAATTCTTCAACTACATAATTGTATTTGATTGTATTAACATGATCAATCATTGTAATATGTATCCTTCACATGTATAAATAATTGTCTCATCTAGCCTACATAGTTACAGTTTTGATACCATTAGTAAATACCATAGGTAAATCGTCATTTATCAGTGCTTATACCATTAGTAAAAATCATTGTATCATGTATTCTTCACATGCAAAAAGTTGTTCTGTGAATAAACTATATTAAAAGTAAAAATCATTGTCTCATCTAGCCTTCACATATACAAATCGTTATACATATATTATAGTTGAATCCTTATGCAAAAAGTTGTTCTGTGAATAAACTGTATTAAAAGTAAAAATTACTGTCTCATCTAGCCTTCACATATATAAATCGTTATACATATACTATAGTTGAATCATTGTGCAAAAAGTTGTTATGTGAATAAACTGTAATAAAAGTAAAAATTGGTCTCATCTAGCTTTCACATATACAAATCTTTATACATATACTATAGTTGAATTATTGCTCAAAAAGTTATTCTGCGAATAAATTTTATTAAAAGTAAAAGTCATTGTCGCATCTAACCTTCATATATACAAATCGCTGTACATATACTGTATTTGAATATTTACAAAAAAAGTTATTCTGTAAATAAACTATATTAAAAGTAAAAACCATTGTCTCATCTAGCCTTCACATATACAAATTGTTATATATATATTATAGTTAAATCGTTACGCAAAAAGTTGTTCTATGAATAAACTATATTAAAAAAAAAATTGTTGCCTCATCTAGCCTTCATATATATAAATCATTATACATATATTGTATTTGAATCATAATACCATATAGTGTCTTATAGTGATTTACACAATGATGTCTATGTCAAAGATAACGATTTGTCTTTGCTACAAATAATAGTCTAACTTATTGAGGTGTTTAGTAAAAGTGATTTATCATTTAGCCCATCAACGCGATTTACAACGACATTAATATACATAGTGTCCTATATTAAAGGATGAAAAACACATATCTTTTTTATTCTGGAAGTATATATCAGCATTCTTCTTGATATCAACATTTATGAGTATTTATCAGCATTCTACTTGAAATCGAGGTAATTGTTGATTTTTTTTTTAACCTAAAGAGATTTACATAATTTGTATACACAGTCTTACAAAATCTGTATATAGTCTTACAAAATTTGTATACACAGTCTACAAAATCTATTATAAGTCTTTGTATATCATATTACTACTCTCGAAGGCTCTCATTGTTCGTTGCCTTCTAGGTATTCTTGTCATCTGAGTTTTTTTCTGTTTTGCAATTAGAAACTTCATCAATTTTTTGCATAGTTCTGTATAAATAGAAATTGAGTCCCCAATAATATAGGATAATAAATCATGTTTAAGTTTAGAACATACAACGTCGAAATCAAGTTCTTGTCCATTGTATATTGCTTCAATATACTTCATTACAAATACGGCATAATCAATACCATTATTTTGTAAGGGAGCATCGAGTGCGCAGTGAAACCTTCACTCTCCAATGTCGACACTCAAAATGTCTTTGAGAATCTTACCTGTGGCTAATGTAGAAGCAAGTAAATTTCAGGTCACCGTACAAGATACAATACACTTATAGATACCTCAACATTGTAGTTCATCTTGAAATTTAGTAGCGTATGGCAGTCGACAGACGAAACTCTGTTGAACGAAACAATGATAATAGTATGGTTAAAACACGAAGCAACAATAGTAAATCAAAAAAGAAAATAAACATATAAGAAGACTGATATACCATAAAATACGGACTCACGATGCGTCTAATATTGGTTGTTGCATTGCTTTGAGTATACATGGCGAAATTGTACATAGTCTGTTTGTAACAAATATGCACATGTTAATATACATACCCATGGCATACATAAATGTATAACTGATAGTGGTTTCATACATATAAAAATATTGATAGTGTTTCCTTATGTAAATTCATTTCGGAGCCGGTTGATGTTCTCTTGAAGCTCTTTGCTTAATTTTTTGGTACTTTTCTTTTGGATGTTCCACTGACATTAGCACAATATTCAATAAATGATTCGTCACATTATATTGTAATTCCTTTCTCTAGTACATAAAACAAATCGAATATACTATAGAAAAGAGACAAATCGAATATATGATCTATCACGTTTATAAAATATATGCTTGATTCGTTGTCGCTGGCCATTTAGCTATCGTCGTCTCCTTCCTCGCCATCGATACCCCATTTATGACGAAGCAGGTTATATGTTTGGCCCCCAAACACGTCATTTATAAAGGAAACATCGGTTCGTATGTTCTTTACTCATGAAGCAAAGCGAAGCAACACTCTCCGAAACTTGTGCAATGTGTCACTCGTTTATAAAGGAAACATCATTTCATATCCCGCTCATTTTAAAAAATCATGCGCAAAGTATATTATAAATAAATAAATTATATTGCGCATAAATTAAAAAATGTCATTTCATTTGCAAATCGCTATAAAAAATAGAATATTGAGATAAAATCTTCATAATACAAATTGTTTCATGGCCAAATCATTGGTCATGATGTATTGTAACTAAATACTCATATTGTTTATAAATGAATGTGGTTGTAAATTACGTTGATTTGTATTTATAAAGTTACCACGACAACGATATGTCTTTGTGAACGATATCGATATGTAATATCACGATTTACTCATATTGATTTACAATTGTTACTAAAATGTTGTTTTAATATAAAACTTAAATCAATATCAAGTTGTAAATCGATTTATATTTATGAAGTTACTTCGATTTATACTTTACTAAGTCTAAATATCATATCAATTTGTTTATTATTATTATTTTTGCCTTTTATGAATGAGTCATGATGTAAATCGTGATAGGACATATCATTCACATAGACAAAGCTCACAAAGGCAAATCATGATAGGACAAATAGTTTTCGCTTTATGTTTGTGACTGTACTACCGTGATAGGTAAAACGGATTTGGTGGGATGAGATGTATTCGATTGAGATGATGAGTTTAGGTGTGTGTGTGTGCGGGGGGGGGGGGATTGGATTGGTTTGGTTTGGTTGTGAGACCCATTTAGCTCTCATCAAATCTAAGTCCAATCTAAACTATTATATATAGAGAGAGATACACATTTACACACACACACACACACACACACACACACACACACATATATATATATATATATATATTTTAATTAAATTTATTTGGGTATCAAATGAACCCAAAATCTATTTATTTAAGTATGATCCATTTAGAATTTAGATTGATTCAAAACTTATTATATTCTAGTGAAATTCATAGTACACTAAAAATATTCATTTAGATCATAAGTGAATCCAAATCTTGTTTTCTTAAGTAGGATCTATTCGGGTCTCGAATTGAATTCAAATCCAAACAAATTCATTTTACCTTCATGAGATCAATTTAGGTCTCATATAGATCCAAAAGCCTTATTTACTTATTGAAATCCAATTGAATCTTCAAATAGGTCCAAATGTTAATTTACATAATAGGATCTAATTGAGTCTTCAAGTATATTCAATATCTTATTTTCTTAGTAGGATCCAATTTGGTCTCTAAATGAATTTAAAATATTTTTTACATTATAAGAGATCTATTTGGCTCTCAAATAGATCAAAATCTCTTATAGATCTGGTCCAAACCATGATATGAGTCTAAACTCTTTCCATATCCATTTGGGTTGACCCAAATACTTTGCAATATCTCATAATTTATTCAATTAAACATTAAATAACTTGAATAAATATTGAAATATTAGCGATAATGAATTTGTTATTTAGTCAACCGATAAGTTTTTAGAAAAAGAGCTTTTAATGAATTAATTATAATAATTCAAAAAAACTTCTTTTTAATTCATTTTAAAATTTTAAAACATTTATGGACTTTATATAAATTTTCTCTCTTATGCGAACTTCTTTTCAAATATCTAAATATGCAAATTTGTATTGTTTACGTACTTTACTAAGTTTAAACATCATGTTGATTTGTTTGTTTGTTTGTTTTCCATCTTTTATGAATCAGTCATTGTGTAAATCATGATAGGACATATCATTCACATAAATAAAGCTCATAAAAGCAAATCACACTAGGACAAATCATTTCTGGTTTATGTCTACGGCTGAACAAATCGTGATAGAACACTTTCTCTATAAAAAAAACAAATCACGATCTGTTATAAAAAGAATTATATATTTATAGAATGTTACGTTACATCAAAAAATTATAACTAGTTGCAAACTAATCAATATCAAGCAAATCATGATACTATAAATCATTTTTGACTTGTACTTTAAAGTTATCAAGTAACATGCCAACTTGTGCTTTCAGATCCTGGTAACTTGTTTTGATCCAACACTACAAAAAATGTTAATTAGCGACGAAAATTTGCGACAGATTTTTTCCGTCGTAAATTTGTGACGGATTAGTGAGAGAAAACTATATGTCGCTAACATTTGAAATATTTTCAAAATTAGCGACAAAAATATCTCCCTTGCTAAATCCGTCGCTAAGTAGCGATGGATTAGCGAGAACATTTTTCCATTGCCAAAACACTGTAAAAAAATGTTAACGACGACATTAGCGAGAGAATTTTTCCGTCGCTAATTAGCGAGGGAATATCGAGAGAATTTTTCCGTCGCTAATTAGCGACAGAAAAATTCCTTCGCTAATTTTTTATTTAAACTGTCCCACCTAGGGCGCAGAATTTTCCCTCCCCTCCCCCCCTTTCGAAATTTAAACCGACTGAGATTTAAACTGTCCCACCTGAGGTCCGGTAAGTGTTTTTTTTTTCGAGCATGGTTTTCCATTTTCGGCCTAACGATTTCGTGGGGGTTATGGTTTCAGGTCGACGGACAAGCATTGCGGGCGTCGCAGAGGATGCAGAGGTGGGAGAGGTCACCTAACTGGGTGGGAATGGGACTGGAGAGGCGGTTGGAGTTGAGGAGGAGGATCTGAAGGGAGGCCAAGCAGCCAAGTTGAGAAGGGATGGGGCCGTGGAGGGCGTTGAAGCTAAAGTCGAGGAGGCGGAGGGAGGGGATCGATGGTGCTAGAGAGGTTGGTGGCAGAGAGGTTGAGGAGCTGGAGGGAGGTGAGGGAGGAGAACAGTGGGGGGAGGGTGGAATTGAGGAAGGTGGAAAGGATGCTGAGGGAGGTGCCGGGGCCATCGGGGGAGCAGGTGACGCTCTGCCAGCAGCAAGGGGTTGGCTGGGAAGGGTTCCAGGAGGTGAGGATGGGGTCAAAGAGCTGGTCCGTTGGGAGGATGGAGAGGAGGGCGCGACCGTCAAAAGAGAGGGAGGTGGTGGGTCGACAGTGCTGTGCAGAAAAAAAAGCTCCCTGTCGAAGAACGCACCAAGAGGGAGTAATTTTTTTTTTTTTTAAATTTAGCGATGGACAGTATCCATCGCTAATTTAAAATAGCGAAGGACTTGCGACAGATCATGTCTGTCGCTAATCCATCACAAATTAGCGACGAATAAGTTTTGTCGCTACTTAGCGTCGAAAATTCTGTGATGAAATCTATCCGTCGCTAAACTGTTTAGCGATAGATTAGCGTCGGATTAGAGACGGATTTAGGTCGTCGCTAATCCATAGGTTTTTTATAGTGCAAGCTAGTTATGAGATATAGATGTTGCAACAAATATCATGATTTATGCAATGACGTCTATGTCTGCCACAATAATTTATCTTTGTTACTAAAATATTATTATAATATGAAACTTAAATCGATATAGTTGTAAGTCGATTTGTATTTATCAAGTTACCTTGATTTGTACTTTATCAATAAACATCATGGCGTATTTGTCATGAAGCATATCGAAGTAGATAGAACAAATCTATTTTCGATTATCAGCATCACCCCCTGTCTATCATGCACAGGTAGACGGAACAAAGAAGAATAAAGAAGAAGAAAAAAGAAAAAGATGAATAAAAAAATTTACATAAGAAGAAGAAGAATAATCAATCATTGTGTAGGTATAAACATTGTGTCAATTTGTTTATTGTTTTCTTTTCTGCCTTTTATGAATGAGTGATTGTGTAAATCACGATAGGACATATCGCTCACATAGACAAAGCTCGTAAATGCAAATTGTGATAGGATAAATTGTTTCCACTTTATGTCCATGGTTATACAGATCATGATAGAACACTTCCTCTATAAAAAATAAAACACAATCTCTTATAAAAAGAATTATATAATTATAGAATATTATGTTACAATAAAGAATTATAGCAGGTTGTAAGCCAATCAGTATCAAGCAAATCATGATAGCACGTAGCCTTTATACGTACAAATCATTTCTGCATTTTATCAATCATTGTGTAAATCGTGATAGGAAGACTGCTCATAAAAGCAAATCATAATTTCCACAATACACAATGCCAAATGCTTATTTGATTTTTATTTATGAAGGCTAAACATTACAACGATTTGTTCAATGGCACTTGTGTGTTATACTTATTATAAAAAATCTATAAAATTATACATTGTCACATTATAAAAAAGAATTATAGAATTACAACAAAGAATTATAGAATTACAACAAATAATTAACGATATACAAAAATCACATAATATTTATTCAGTGACACTTGACGTCTCAGAGGGACTATGATATACAAATTGTCTCTTTCTTTTTCTTGGTGGACTCTCTTTCTTCGATGGCCTCTTGGTTCCCTCGATCTTATTAAAACCACTGCTAATCATCTCTACTAGTGTACCATATTGTGACCATATTTGTCTCCCTAAAATTTGCAATTGCTTTCGTAACTCCTTATTCTTTCCCTCCAACATCTCTAATCTTGTGGCAGAGACTACCTTCTTCTTTGTGAGTTGTGTTGGGTCCTTTTCATATACTGCAACTGAGGAAATCATAGTTGTAGCTGGAGGGACACGATGAACTTTATTTCCATGTTGGGAGACGACATACTGGGGGACTAAAGAGACCTTACTTATTCTCAATATCCAAATTTCGACGCATGGGTTTTCAATATTTTTTGAAATAGTTGGGGTCATATTGTCGTTCTTTATAATCATATGCTATGGCACAAACACCTCATTTGTTCCAGCTATCCAATTGTTTCCTAGAGCGTTCGTGCCAATTAACGTTTCTGGCCTCACCAATATTCATCTTCTTTGTCACGACCATATGCTGCTTTAAGATCGACTGTCTCAAGGCTGCAACTGAGCTTCAGATTTGCTAAACAACCAAATATCACATCCACACAGTCTCACAACCTTAGCAACAACCTTTTGATCCTCGTCCTCCCCATCTCCATACAAACTCCACACAACCAGTATATTGAAGATTGTGGTTTAGGTATATACATAATTATTTATGCTAATGAATGCTAACTATTAAAATAATTTACAATAACGAGTGTTAAATATATTATAAAGATTGTTACTAATGAGTACTTTGTATTAAAATGATTTATACTAATGAATGCTAAATATTATAATGATTTACAATAATGAATGCTAAATGCTAAAGCGATAACGCTTTGTACTAATAAAGACTAAATCCTGCAATGATCATTACTTAAGAATGCTAAACAATACAATGATTTATACTAATAAATGCTAAATATTAATGCGATAACCTTGGGGATGTTATGTGTAGGAGAAAGATTGATATTTTATGTCTTCAAGAGACCAAATGGGTAGGTGAGAAAGCTAAAGTGATAGAACCTTGGGGATATAAGATTTGGTATACAGGAATAAATAGGAATAGGAATGGAGTAGGGATTGCTATGAGTCGTCAGTTTATAGATAATGTAGTTGAGGTCCGTAGGAAGGGTGATAGAATTTTACTTATTAAATTAGTATTAGGTACGAATATTATTAATATTATTAGTGTTTATGCACCTCAAGTAGGTTTAGATGATTCCATTAAGCATCAATTTTGGGAAGATTTAGATGGAGTAGTACAAGAGACATCTTATGGAGAAAAGCTTTTCATCGGCGGTGACCTTAATGGACATGTAGGCATTAGTAGGGATGGATTGGAGAATATCCATGGAGGCTATGGTATAGGAGAAAGAAATGAAAGTGGAGAAAGGATTTTAGATTTTTGTTTGTCCTATGATATGATCTTAGCAAACACTTGGTTTAGGAAGAGGGAGTCTCACCTAGTAACATTTAAAAGTGGGGTTAATACGAGTCAGATAGATTTTTTCCTACTTAGAAAGAGAGATAGGGGTTGTTGCATCGATTGTAAGGTTATACCAGGAGAAAGTGTAGCTACACAACATAGAGTCTTAATTTTAGATCTTAGAATTAGACAATGCCGCAAAAGGGATAGACATAGGATAGATTCTAGAATTAAGTGGTGGGCACTGAAAGGAGCTAAACAAGGAATGTTTGTAGAGCAGGTAGTTAAGGAAGTTGATTGGTGTCTCGAGGAGGATTCAGAATCAATGTGGAATAAGATAGCGGGTGGTATGAGAAAAGTAGCTAAGGAGGTATTGGGTGAGTCTAAAGGCGGTGCACCACTAGGTAAGGATACATCATGGTGGAACGAGGATGTCAAATTAGCTATTAAGGTTAAAAGAGAGTGTTATAGAAATCTAAGTAAGAGTCGTGATAATGAGAATTTGGAGAAGTATATGATAGCAAAGAAGGAAGCTAAAAAAGTTGTTCGAAACGCGAGGGCTAAGGTATATAAGGAGGTTTATGACAAGTTGGATACCAAAGAAGGCGAGAAGGATATTTATAGGCTTGCAAAGATGAGAGATAGGAAATCGAAGGATTTGGTTATGGTTAGATGTATCAAAGATGAAACGCAAAGGGTTTTAGTCAAAGATGAGGAGATTAAGGAGAGATGAAAAGATTATTTTGATAAGCTATTTAATGATAGTCATGCTCAAGATCTTGGAGACTTCTCCATTCCTTTTCATGAGATAAATCGTGACTTCATGCGCAAGATTCAAAAGAAAGAAATTGCAGAGGCTTTGAAGAAAATGAAATCAAGAAGGGCAGTTGGCCCAGATGGTATACCTATCGAGGCTTGAAAATGCTTGGGAGAGAAAGGTTTAGAATGGTTGACAAATCTTTTTAACTTGATTTGGCGAACAAATAAGATGCCTAATGAGTGGAGGAAGAGTACTTTGGTGCCTTTATATAAGAATAAGGGTGATATACAAGATTGCACAAACTATCGTGGTATAAAACTCATGAGTCATACTATGAAACTTTGGGAGAGGGTGATTGAGTCTAGGTTGAGGAAGGTTGTCATGATATCAGAGAATCAATTTGGTTTTATGCCTGGAAGATCAACTATGGAAGCTATACATCTTCTTAGACAACTTAGTGAAAGATATAGAGAGAGGAACAAAGATTTGCATATGGTTTTTATTGATTTAGAGAAGGCATACGATAGAGTACCTAGGGACGTTCTCTGGTGGACAATGATGAAGAAAGGTGTTTCTCTCAAATACATTAGTATAATTAAAGATATGTATGAAGGAGTAGTAACCAATGTCCGCACTTGTAGAGGGGTGACAACCGATTTTCCGATAACGGTTGGGTTACATCAAGGATCTGCTTTAAGCCCTTTCCTATTTGCGATAGTGATGGATGAGCTTACAAGATCAATTCAAGAAAATGTACCGTGGTGTATGTTGTTTGCTGATGATATTGTTTTGATTGATGAGTCTAGAGCTGGGGTTAATGCTAAGTTAGAATTATGGAGACAGACATTGGAAGCTAGAGGTTTTAAGTTGAGTAAGAGTAAGACTGAATATATGGAATGTCGGTTTAGTAAGCAACGAAGTAGTGATGAGAGTGTAGTGAAGCTTGGTGAGCAAGATATACCGGTGAATGATTATTTCAAATATTTGGGATCCATTATTCAAAAGTATGGAGAAATTGATGGAGATGTAAATCATAGGATAAAGGTTGGGTGGATGAAATGGAAAAGTGCTACTGGAGTGCTGTGCGATCGTAGAATGCCATTGCGGTTGAAGGGAAAGTTTTATAGGACGACTATTAGACCCGCTTTACTATATGGTACAGAATGTTGGGCTGCCAAGAGACATCATATTCAAAAAATGAGTGTAGCTGAGATGCGGATGCTTAGATGGATGTGTGGAAATACAATAAAAGATAAGATTCGGAACGAAGAGATACGTAAGAAGGTAGGTGTTGTACCCATTGAAAATAAGATGCGAGAGAATCGTTTACGGTGGTTTGGACATATTCGGCGAAGGCCTAATGATGCTTCAGTTAGAAGGTTGGAGAAATGGGAAAATATATTAGTTAAAAGAGGTCGGGGTAGGCCTAGGAAGACTTGGATGGAGATGATAGGAAAGGATATGAATGCTTTGAACCTCACCGAGGACATGGCGTTGGATAGAAATGATTGGAGGAAAAGGATTCATGTGGAAGACCCAAAATGAATTTCTTTTTTGGTTCATATCGCTGACCCCAATTGTTTTGGGATGAAGGCGTAGTTGTTGTTGTTGTTGTTGTATTAATGCGATAACAATTTGTACTAACGAAGACAAAATTTTGTAGTCATGATTAATTAAGAGTGCTAAATATTACAACAATTTATACTAATAAAAGTTAAATGCTAAAGGGAGCACGATTTGTAATAAAGAATACAAAATGCTACAACAATCATTACTTAAGAATGTTAAACATTAGAACGATTTATACCAATGAATGCTACATACTAATGCGATAACGATTTATATTAACGGAGACAAAATCCTACAACGATGATTACTTAAGAATGTTAAACATTTCAATGATTTATACTAATGAATGATAAATGTTAAAATGATTGTAAGCGATTTTAAACCATTTGCCTAATTTAATTGCCGACCATCTAAAATGAACTTAGCATTATCCTCTTTGACATTTATTGTATCCCACCCGCCAATCTTGAAAAAATCACAAATCATAGGGCTACACTATAGACGCACAATGACAATATGCTCTCACGTCCAGGCCTACAAAAACAATATATTAGTAAGACTATAACCTTCAACGATCTTAGTCTATAACTAGTAAATATGTAATAAATAATTACCTGGACAAATGACCAAAACCCTCCGACAATTTTTGTACCTTTACTCGCACAATAAAGTTGACTATATAAGTGCACGAGCATAACAACACCCCATGCATAGTTATCGACTTCATCTAAGTCTTTAAAAAACTGCAACCACATTAGCTTAACCTCGAACCAGACAAATCCGAAAATAAAGTAAGTCCAAAAAAACAAAGAAGGAAGCCGCACAACTCTTGGTCAACTCTTTCAAATGCACATGTAGCAACTCTTGGTTAACCACAAAACAAACAAAGTATGTAATTGAAACATTAATCTTTTTTGAGTGTGTATTTGAATTATAAGAAAAAGTGGGGTATGCTTATGTAATAATCATTTTTGTAATAATATATATATTTTGTGTTTATTGTTTTATGGATAGGTTCATTTCTTATGTAATAAAAATCTTCTAGAACTAATGAGTTGATTTTTTATTTCCTTGTACATTATTCTGTGAGACAATTGTTTGCTCATCAATGTTGATCCCATAATGTTGTTAATCTGTTGTAAAATACTACTTATGTTAATTTATTCAACTCAAATACAGTAAATGAGTTATTTAAAGATAAAAAGGGATAAAAATGTGATTTTATACTTTAGGCATGTATTTGAGATGTATTAAGAATGAGAAGAGCATACATGATTCTAATATTAAATCTTATAAAAGTATAAAAGGGGTAATAGAACCAAAAGGTTGCTTATTTGTATATATACTTTTAATGACATGTTCATCATGTGTTGTTGGTTTAAATTTATACATTTCTATGAACATTTATATATATTTTTTATTTTATGTGCAAAATTGGCATTTTGATTTTCTTTAACAAGTTTTGAAAATATCAAATATTAAGTTGTTGGCCAATTGATTGACATGTTTGCTCTTAATCTATGCCGTTGATTTAATTGCATGAGCCACATTGAGCAAGATGGAAGGTGCTTATATTTTATTTCCAAATTTGGTGTATACAGTTGATTTGGGGATTACCCAAACATTAAGACAAAATAATGTTCACATTGTTATAAGTAAAACAAAGATTTTGCTTGAAAGTGGAAGAATTTTTTTGCTACACCCTAGAATGTCATACTCTCTAAATAAAACTGATAGGTGCATTTTATTTTATAAGTTTGACCTTACATATGCATTTAACATGGTTTTTAGTAGGCGATGCACTTTTGATTTAGTTTCAATGCAAATATTTACATGATTTTCTTATTATTGAAAATTTACACTATGATGATACAATCAAGGATAGCCAATACTTTTTGCTGAAAATTAAAACCCAATACATTTTCCTCAAAATCTTAAGAAAGTCGGCTTTTTACATAAGCTATCAAAAATGGATCCATGGCTACAAATGTATCTGGTTGGACTTAACCTTGAGTTAAACACTTTAAAGCTATGTCATAGGGACACACCATTTTGGTGGAGTGTCTCTCGTACAGTTGATATTTTAATAATGATTTATTATTTTTAATGTTTTAAAGTTATATTTTAATAAAAAATGCATTTTAACATTAAAATATCAAAAAATGCTTTTTATTGATTATAAAATTCAAAAAAATACGTGTCCTCTTTCCTATAATTTTTTTCAACTTTCGAGTCGAATCCGCATCACACATCATCGTGTCAACATGTATTTTTGATATAGCTTTAATGTAACAAAACTAGCCTTAAGTTTTATAGCAAATATGTTAGATCATTTGACAATATTCAACTCAAGCCAAGTTGCATGAGTTGTTTTATGCTAGATTACATAAAGAAAAGCCATTGTTTAAGATTTTTGAGAGAAAGGGAGAGTGTCCAATTTGGATTTTATGTAGAAGATAACATGGTCTATGAAAATTTCCCATTTAGGAAACCACCTCCAAAATGAAAATCCAATGTTGGTGACTAACTTAAATTTTTTTTTAATATAATGTATAAAGTCACATTAAACCACTTTTGGAATTAGCCTTGAGAATTTTTAGTAACCCCATAGACTACTTCTGTTTTCCACTCACTTTTTCCGCTTCAATCTATCACCTCTCTGTTATCTTCTTTACCAAGACAAACAATCCACATCAAGGATATGCTTGCAACACTTGTGATTTTGTAACTTTGACAAGTTTATTGTGATTTTGAATCACATATTAAAACTTTCACAGGAGAATTGCAAACATGCAAAAATGCAATCCGTGAATGTGATTCCCATATGTGAATGTTAAAGCCTCAAAACTTGTGAAAGTTTTACACAAGTACTATAGTGTATAAAACTCTCATAATCATCAATTCATCATAGCTATGAATGCGTTAAACCAACGACATGACATGACACATTCTTATATGGTAGATTTTCACGTAATAAAATTCACAACCTAAAAGCAAACATGGGAAAGTATGCTTGAGAATGCAAATCACATCAATTTCACATGAACAAAACTTTTACAGGATCAAAACAAACATGCCCTAAAAGACAATGAACGACAAGAGCTATTGTGCAAATGGTTTGGGTTCAGTTGGACTCCCAATCTGGGTCTGATAATTTGTTTGGACATCTACGTGAAAACTTGGGCCCAAAATCAACCTCACATTTTTTAATCTGAATAAGATGCAGATGCAGTAGAGGATATGTTGTTGATATTCGAACCTTGATTACCATCGGTCCATGATCCGGACCAGATAGGATGCCAAGCAACACCGATTGAGCTACCATATCCACCCATCTAGAGATGGACGGTTGGCTGGCCTGTTGCCTTAATTGGCAATGTGCCGAGTGGAAAACAAAGAAATGTGGCCCCACTTTAGCTAAGCTCAAATGACCATGTTACCCTCACGACAACCAAGTTGGACATGGGAAACCGATCATGAAACATCCGGAATATTCTCTGGCAGCCTACTCGTGAAACGAGGGACAGCATTTGTTGAAAATATAATAATATTAACTTGATATTTACCCCATAAAACCATTATGTTTTATTATTTTATAAATGTTTATATATTCTTAGTTTTAGAAAAAAAATTCATTTTTTGATATTTTCTTAACGCTTCCCAAAATCATGACAACAGATTTTTACACAAAAAAATGAAGATATTAATGTTTGTAACATTGTAATTATGTCTGGTAGGAGCAGCTAGTGCAGGTCACCTTGTGTTGGGGGGCGTTGCAGGTTCAAAACCCAAAAGTATAATTGTATAATTGGTAGGTGCCAGGATCAGGTGCCATCACATTGAAGTGTGCCGCTACACTTGATGCCGTCAATCTTTGGCCGAAAGTCTGTCAGTTGTGGGGCCCAAAAGCAGATGGAGGGCAGCCAAGTGCAGAGGCACACTCAAAGTGTACCATTAAATGTTGTTTTTGATGACCGGGAACCCAATTTACGACCACCGTGCCTCACGTGGCCTACCTCTGAAAGCTACGAACACAATCCAGGGTCTACACCTTGACAACCGTTCTGCTGTCCGTGTCCAACTCTACGTTTAAGTGGTGAGGTACCATAAGGACGTGTTTGATGGCGCATCCCACTGGTACGGGGGTCTCTTGAGAGGAAGGATCACGTCAGAGGCATGTCTGAAAGTGTGGATGTCATTCATTTTAAACCGTTCCGATGCCGACCATCGGAACAAGTGATGAGCAATCTCATTCGTACATGTTCTGGATGCCGTTCATTTTAAGATCAACGGTATCCAGATGTGCTCTGACGGACACGCTCTGACCTGACCCCCGTCTAGGGTCTTCTTGAAGCCACCAGAAGCGAGCAACGCCAGCCGTTGGATCGGATTGTCCGGTCCTGCCCGGCGCGCGAAGAAAATAGGAAGAAATCGAGTCCCTCTTTGCCTCAACCATCTCGGCTCCATATATATAAGAAATCCCTTCTCCTCTCCGACACTTCACCTTCTTCTCCTTCTCTCCTTCGATCACCTCGTTCCCTCCCTTCTTCCTGCAATCTAGGGTTTCTCCCGCTCTCTCCGATCGTCCATCTTCCGATTCCTCAGCGTCCTATCCGAATTCTCCGGCCGATCGGAGTCAAAAATTTTGAAATCTCGTTTGGACGTCGTCGCGATCTCGTTCATTCGCGTCCGGGAAATTCTTTTCTGCTAGTGAGGGATCTTAGATCTTGCTCGTGGACGGTGCATTCATACTTCCGGGTGCGATCGTCCTCTGCCGACTCTTTATCTTTGGTGTTGTTTTGCTTTTTTTCTCTTTGGGGTCGCGATTTGGGTGTGCTTCCTGGCGGGGAAGAAAAGGAGGAGAGTTTTCGCGATCGACATGACGGTTTCAGATTCGGATTGCTTGATGGGAGATGGAATTGACGCGGTGCCTTGTTCGGCGGAGGACGAGAGGAGAATAATTCGGGGGCTGTGGGACGCGGCTGAGTCGAGTTCCAAGGCGGGGGATTTTTTTTACGTCGTTTCGAGCAGGTTTGATGCTTCTCCCTGGATCTTCGCTGGTGATTTGGCTTGGTTTCTTGTTTTGTGAGTTTCGATGTGCCTGGTTGTGTTGCTAACGAGTTTTATGCTCTGATGATTGTAAGGTTCATGGTTCTATGTTACCGGTTACACGCTTTTGTCAATTGAACATGTTAGCGTTTTGAATAACGTAGGATAAATTTTATGGTCGTTGCTTCCGATTTTTTTTTCTTTTTTAAATGTTAATTTTGCGGATTATGCCTTGTACTTTGTTGAACAATTTTGATTGTTACACTGAACATAAGGGATACATTTTCCCGATATCTGACAGGGTAATCTGTCATTTGTGTTCTAGTAGTTTCAGCCACAAAATTGGGTTCTTCATAATTCTAGCATATCCATTACTTTCTTTTTGTGTCGCTACAGAGTGATGAGTTCTTTTATACTGGATACTGGTCGTACCCGAGTGCACTCTACTAGCTGCACCTCGGATATAAGTAGAATTGTTTTGTTATGTAATCTAAGACTGTGGCGAATCCTTATCCTAGATCATACTATGTGCTTGTTGGTTCATTCTACATTGCATTGAAATAGCTTACATATTTGCATTGTTTGCAGATGGTGGAGGTCTTGGAAAGGATATGTAGAACCAGAGGAAAGCAGTACTCCTGTTGATAATAATTCTACTATCATGCACTTCAATAAGGAAGCCATTCCAAAGAAAGGGTGCAGGCCTGGGACGATTGATAATACTGACCTGGTGTTGGATGGAACTGATGCAAGTGTTGAGTTGGACCTTCGTAGCGGCTTACAGGAAGGCCATGATTATGAATTGGTTCCTGAAGGAGCATGGAAACAACTACTAGAATGGTTAGTCTCTTAGCTTTTCTGTTTTTTATTTGCACCTTCCTTTTCTGGAGACATCTATTTTTAAGTTAATTTCAGAGGAAAAGTGACTAGAAGTTGCAGGAACAATTCTTCTTTTTTTTGTTAAAAATTCGGTGACATAACTGGCATTGAATAAACCATCTGGCTACGAACATCTATTTGTAATTCTTGCACAGTGTTATTTTTCTAGTTCAATGGCGCTAATAATCCATCTAGAAGACATTGTTTTATTGGTTCTGTTGCCTGCTTTAATTTCTTCCTGGATTAGCTACTTTATGATGATCTTAGAGTTCAATTTTTTTTAAAAGAATTAGTGACTTTGACTTTGTTATTTCTTTGTCATTGTTACAGATGACTGGAAATGGCATAAATTGGAAATTTTCATTTTCACATGTTTATATCAAGTTAATGACCTTGCTGTATAAGTTTAGAGGTCAACATACTATTATGTAATTCAGTAATTGTATTGATTCTTCTTCATTGTATTATTAACATAATGAAAATGAGTGGTCCAAAGTTAATTTCTTGTCGCTGTGGGAATTTAAAAAATAGCCATTTTAGCATGCCCTCCCCTCGAAACATATTAATGACAGTGAAGACCCATTATTACCATTTTTTTATGTATATTTTGATTTTTCCTATTCTCCCTCACTTCATGCTGTTCCACATACTTTTATGTTTTTTTTATTTTCTATTTTTCTATTGTCTTCTTTTAACATATTTGTGACAAAGTTTTGAATTTCAAGGCATTGAATTTTTGCACCTTAAATTGCGGTTCCAGGTTTTGGTAACCAAATGCAGCTCAATAGTGTAAAGTAATCTAATGAAGCTTAATATCATAAACTTGTGCTATAGGTAGCATATGTTCTGAATCTTCTGATCTATTGTTGAGGGGTATGGACTATTGAGTACTGAGTAAAATTGACATCCCTATCAGATAACAGCCCTTATTGATATGTGCCTCCAATATGTGATGTACAATCGCATATTGGAGTTTGCTTATCACATGTTATAGTAGATCATTGGTGCATTACTTGAAGGCAACGATGTGCATGCCCAGTTTCATTTCATGCCTTTGTTTGCTCATAGAAATAATTTAATGTCCCGAATTATCTGCAGGTATGGAGGAGGTCCAGATTTACCTCGAATGCTCATTTCTTCTGGCTGTTCTGGAAAGGATTTTATTGTAGAGGTTTATTCATTGCGTCTTCAATTAGTTGTTGCTCATACAGATGATAGATCAACTCTTCGGATAAGTAGAAAGGTCCTTATTACTATTTTCTTCTATTACTGAATCATGGGAATTACTAATTTTGAATATGATTTAACTACATTAACTTTTTCATTAGGCTTTCCTCTTGTCATGATACATGGTGTTCTGTTATATCACTATCCGTGCTTTCATCATGTCATGTTCGAGGGCCTGATCTTTAATTTAAATGTTCATTCCTAGTGTCGTAGTTTATACTTTAAAGATCAAATTGAAAGAGCTAAATTGTTTTAAGAGTGTTGTGAGACAAATCCAGGATTTTAGCCAGGTTATTATCATATTATTTTAGATCATGCTTGACATTATTATTCTAATCTTCGATGAGTATTGGAAGTTAACTTTTGCTTGAAATGAGTGATAAAATTGCTTATTATTAGTTAACATTTGATTTGTTCTTTTGCTGATATATACTTGCTGTAAAATGTTATTAAAGAAGCAACAGATGAAGTGGAATACTATATTTAAGAATATATTGCGAACTTGGTAATTTTCAAAGAATACTATATTTTAGAGTATTATTTCATTGATGACGGTTTAGATTTTTCCAAGCATTTCCTAAAATTTGAAATGTTGTCTGTTTTTTTAATTTTTAAAAGTGTTTTCTTAACATCCTTATGAATTTACCATTTAACATAATCGCTAATTAACCTTTTCCTCTTAGGTGGCATGCCCAATTTGTTGGGTATCGTATACATAGTCACAAATACAGGCTGTTTTCTGAAAATCTCCTGGTTTTATTGCAAGATTCTGAAAAAACTGATATAATCCCAGAAAATATGATATTTTCAAAATATCAATATTTTGGAAATAGTGTTTTTATCACGGTATTATCATGTTACTAACGTGATATTCGTGTACTTTTTATATTTTTAATGTTTTTATAGTTTCTGGTATATTTTTAAACTTAAATATACCAATATTTTCCTGAGATTTCCCCAAGAAAAACAATTTTTTTTAATGTTGGATTTTCCTTTTCCTGAGAAAATCCTGATAACAAGATTTGTGGCTGTGATCTTATATTACAATCCAAAACCTCAATTTGGATTCTTACTACTGGTCCAGTAGTACTGGAGCCCACCATGATTATTTCTTGCATCCTTCCTTTCAACCATCGGTTACTGTTTTTCATATGAATCATGCATGCCTACAAAAGACGATAACTGGTTTTCCAAAGGTTAACTAGAAGAATCCTGATCCCAGTTCCACTCTGTCATTTTTAATGACTTACATAGTTACATGTCGTGTTCAGGGTACTGTGAGAGAGCTTCATAATCAGGTTTCTCAGGTTCTCAAGTTGGAAGCTGAGAAGGCAAGTGTTTTTTTTTTCCTTTTTCCCAAGTAGGAAGTTGTGAAAATTAACTTTAGAAATTTTTGTGCAGATACGCATTTGGGACTACTTCAATAAGAGGAAAAATGCACTGTTGACAGAACCAGATCAAACTCTTGAGGAATCCCAGTTGCAGATGGATCAAGATGTGAGTTTTCTCTTTATATTATGATTGCATTTTGCATTGTTCTTTCATTATAGCGGTGTCTGTTCGTTGTTAAAGTGAGGGGATATCTGCTACTATTCAAAGTTGAAAAAGATTAGATAGCTTGAGAAATTTGTCACTTCTCTGCATGCGCTATTGTGTTATTTCCCTATAGGTTTATTTATGCTTGCCTTCTTATGTATATATATAAATTTCTTTGCATTTGTTAGTCTTTCCTTGCTCATGACTTGTACATGTTTTTCCTTTTTGAGTGCTTGTTAGCTGTTTCACCATTATAATCCATTATCTTACTATACCCAGGACCCCATATGCCATTTGTAATAGTAAGCTTCAACTTCAGCTGGACCCATGTCCAATAACTGTATCCTGGTTGATAGAGAATACAATCACTTTTGTCCTCCTTATTTTGGTTGTTTGTATATGTGTCTTTGTAAGTCTTCCTGTTGTTTATGAGTATTATTGTCTTTTTCCATTTAATCTTTTGCACGTGTCAGACCCATGTGCGCATGCTTGTCTCCTGGCACAACCTTTCGGTCTCTTCTTTGGTAAATTAAGTTGGTCATCAATGACATCTGTGCCTTCTTTTTATGCATAATTGTTTCTTTACATCTAATTTATGGAAAATGATGATGTTATCTTGCTTCCATCATACATGACCTTGTTTGAATCCAGTGCTCCGAGCATTGTGTACAAAGGAATGGTCATTATTTTGTTCTGATTGGTTGATGAAAATTGATTTTCGCCCAGTGAGAAAAACATTGTAGTTCATTGTAATTGACCTGCGGGGATAACCTTTCAGTTTAGCTGTGAAACTGTAGCCGAATTTATTTTTCATCTATCACTGTCTACTTTCTGAGCTAATACACCTACTTCAGTATGCATTCTATGTTTTTGAGCTAAAAGCATATAGTTCCTACTGTTTTTGTTATTTTGTATTTGCAAATATTTGTGTCTAAACCGTTTGATCATTTGGATAATTTGCTTGTGCAGATTCTTGTTGAGGTTCAGACTAATGGGGCTTGGCCGAGTGGCAGTCTTAAATCTGGTTATGAAATGGTTTCATCAAATAATGAACTAGCTCTGGTACCAATAGAGCCTTCAAGGTCATCTTTCTCAATTGCAGGAGGACCTACTCAATGCAATGGCTATTCCACCGAGTTTGCTTCAGATTCCTTGAGCAGTAGTAGTTTGAATTTAATGGGAAGATATTATGAGGATGGATGTGATCGTCCAAGCACGAATGGAAATGGGTGTTATTCTGGGTTGACAGGATTGCAGAACCTTGGAAACACATGCTTTATGAATAGTGCCCTTCAATGTTTAGTGCATACACCTCCACTTATAGAGTTTTTTTTGGGGGATTACAGCAAAGAGATCAACAGACAGAATCCTTTGGGGATGGATGTATGTTTAAGTTCTTTTCTTATGCATTTTCTTACCCTGTTTGCTCTAGCTTCGCATGTTTTGTATTTCTAACAATGGTTGTTGATTTTCTACCTTAATTTTAAGGCTGGTTGGAATGATCTAATTGTTAAAATAGGTTACATACATGTATATATATGTACATTTTGGGTCCTGTAATTTATACTGCCCCTCAGGGGCACTTTGGCCCTTTTGCTGCATGTAATAGTCATTGAGAGCTATCTAATGGTCATATTTATGACCATTGGGAGCTCCCAACGACTCTATTGGGAGTTCCCCAATAGAGCCCAATGCTCTCCAAAGTGTATAAATAGGGGCTGATCCCATCTCTTGTATTTCAATGCTTCTCTTAAGCATTTGTGTTCAATAAAGTCTATATTTTTTACATTCTTGTGTTCTTTTTGACTCTTTCGAGTAGTGTATGTGCACTTTGTGCTTGTGTAGTGCCTTAGTGCTTATGTATTGTCATTATTTGACTTCTAATAGTGCTTGCACACTTTGTATTTATTCTTTCGCATTTTTCATTGCATGGTATTAGAGCCTTAGTGCTCTTGGACTTGTAGAGGTGACCATAAGTGTTCCTGTGTTCGTGATGTGCTCTCCAAAATTTTCTTTTTCAACATGGAGCATGACTACAAGATTGGCCTATTCTTCAAACTCAATGGAACAAGCTACATGATGTGGGCTTTCGCTATGCAGAACAACATCAAAGGAAAAAAGTTTTGGGGATACGTGATGAACACTATTCTTGAGCCTCAACTTGTGCTCACTAAGAAGGAAGGAAATGAAGTTAAAACTCTTGATGAAGATGATCGTGCCAAAGCCCTATGTGTTTATCAATAAAAAATAGAAGATTGGGAGAGTAATCATGCAAAAATTCTTGCATGGTTTACGAGCAATATTGACATCAAAATATGTGCCAACATTGTAAAATTTATGAAGGCCAATGAAGCTTGGTCATTAATGAAAGACTTGTATACGCAAAAGGATCTTGTAAGACAATAATTCTTGCAAGAGAAAATACGAACTACTAAGCAAAGGGACATGAGTGTCCAAGATTACTTTAGTGACCTATCCCTCTTATGGGATGAATTGACACTTCTTGAACCTAAATGGTTCGCCATTGAAGATGTTGAACTAAGACCGGAGCAAATGAAAAAAAAAACATTTCTTTCAATTTCTCTATGGACTACGACTCGAATCTGAACAAGTACAGTCTTTCCTTCTCTATAGATCTTCTCCCTGCCTCTTGAAGATGCTCTTGACGAAGTTTGTTAAGAGGAGACCCCACTTGGTATGACCAAAGAAAGAAGAGATGAAGTGTTGCAGTATCTAGACCAGGCAACAATGTGAATAACTCCAAGCCTCCACACTTTGGAAAGCAAAATAAGTATAGCGGTCATAATAACTATAATAGTCGTAGTAACTATAGTGAAAATACCAGCTATGGAGGTGGCAAAAGAGTTATTTGCCACTATTGTAACGAGATGAGTCACATCAAACCCATTTGTCCTAAGCTTAAGAATAAGGTGGCTTTCGTTGAAGAATCCACACTAAAAAAGGAAGGGTCAAGAAAAAGAGGAGGAGATACTAAAGATACTTTTTCTCTATCAACTTTCGGAGACACTTCAACAATTACTTAAATCCCCATCAACTTTGGGTGTTGCCATAACTTTATCCTCTCCTCCAGGTATGCGCTCTTGGATTCTTGATTCGGGGGCTTCCTTTCATATGACATGATAATGGTCTATCCGATATATGCACTAATTCAAAATTATCTAATGTTTCTACTGTTAATAGGACATCTTTGCAAATTAAAAGCATTAAAACCTTAGATTCTAAAAATTCCCAAACTATGTTTCAAAAATTAGGGCGATTCCAAAATTGAACTTAAACCTTTTATCGGTTTCTCAAATTTTCGACAATGGATGTAAAATTTTCTTCTCATCTAAGGGTTGCTCTGTGCAGGATCTCCGATCCGAAAAGGAGATTGGGCAAGGCCATAGGAGGGAAGATCTCTACTTCATGGACTTTTTGAATTTTCTTTCAAAATCTTTTTGTAATTATATCCAAGATAAAGATATTGAAACTTGCCGTAACAGACTTGGACATCCAAGCTATTTAAAGATATATCTTTTCCTTTTTGGGAAAAAATTTTATAATGAAAAGGATTTTATTTGTAAAGATTGTGTTCTTAGAAAGATTAAATCCATTCCATTTCTTAATAAAACTTTTGTTTCTAAAAAATCTTTTGAGTTAGTGCATGCGGATGTAAGGGGGCCTTCTCCGGTTATATCCAAAGGGGGCCCACTCATATTATGTTATATTTATTGATGATTTTACTATATACGTGTGAGTCTAATTCCTCAACTTCAAGTCCGATGCTTTTACTTTTTTAAAGAATTTCATATGATTATCAAAAAACAATTTCAAAGAAATATTTTCATACTTAAAACCGACTCGGGTCAACAAAATGAGCTGGTCGAAAGAAAACATAGGCATGTTATCGAAACCGCTAGGACCCTACTCATTTCTAAAGATATTACAAAGAGTTTTTGTGCCGAGGCTGTTCTAACATCAAACTATTTGATAAATAAAATTTTCTTGTCATCTTTGCAAAATATTTTTGCCTATGAAAAATTATTTGAAAGGACACCTGATTTTTAGTGTTTTCGAGTTTTTGGTTATAAATGTTTTGTGCTTTTACACAAAGGAAATAAGTTGTCTCCAAAAACCATTGAGTGTGTTTTCATTGGTTATGGAGAAAACCAAAAAGACTATAGATGTTTTGATTTTAAAAATAATAAACTTTATGTTTGACCTTAGAAAAAGAAAATGGTCTTTATAAAGATAATGGAAAAGAGGTGTTTCTCTCAAGTACATTAGTATAATTAAAGATATGTATGAAGGAGTAGTAACCAATGTCTGCACTTGTGGAGGGGTGACAACCAATTTTCCTATAACGGTTGGGTTACATCAAGGATCTGCTTTAAGCCCTTTCCTATTTGCGATAGTGATGGATGAGCTTACGAGATCAATTCAAGAAAATGTGCCGTGGTGTATGTTGTTTGCTGATGATATTATTTTGATTGATGAGTCTAGAGCTGGGGTTAATGCTAAGTTAGAATTATGGAGACAGACATTGGAAGCAAGAGGTTTTAAGTTGAGTGAGAGTAAGACAAAATATATGGAATGTCGGTTTAGTAAGCAAAGAAGTAGTGATGAGAGTGTAATGAAGCTTGGTGAGCAAGAAATACCGGTGGATGATTGTTTCAAATATTTGGGATCTATCATTCAAAAGTATGGAGAAATTGATGGAGATGTAAATCATAGGATAAAGGTTGGGTGGATGAAATGGAAAAGTGCAACTGGAGTGTTGTGCGATCGTAGAATGCCATTGCGGTTGAAGGGAAAGTTTTATAGGACGACTATTAGGCCCGCTTTACTATATGGTACGGAATCTTGGGCTGCCAAGAGACATCATATTCAAAAAATGAGTGTAGCTGAGATGCGTATGCTTAGATGGATGTGTGGAAATACAATAAAAGATAAGATTCAGAATGAGGAGATACATAAGAAGGTAGGCGTTGCACCCATTGAAAATAAGATGAGAGAGAATCGTTTACGGTGTTTTGGACATATTCGAAGAAGGCCTAATGATGCTCAAGTTAGAAGGATGGAAAAATGGGAAAATATATTAGTTAAAAGTGGTCGGGGTAGGCCTAGGAAGACTTGGATGGAGATGATAGGATAGGCTATGAATGCTCTGAATCTCACCGAGGACATGGCATTGGATAAAAATGATTGGAGGAGAAGGATTCATGTGGAAGACCCAGAATGATTTCCTTTGTTGGTTCATATCGCCGACCCCAATTGTTTTGGGATGAAGGCATAGTTGTTGTTGTCTATCCTTGAAATGATGATTCTAGTTGTGATAAATCCTTGAATGATGATGTTATTAGTAATGAACATCCTAATGATGAAAGTGTACAACCTAGTGATGATTCTACTAAAGATAATGATAAATTAGATGAAAGGCCTACTCAAGATATTCGTGTTTATACCCGGCGTGAACTAAGAAATCCTCAAAATGCATTAGACAAATACTCCTCAGTCTTCACTAATAGATGAACCCTTAGTTAGTGATCAAGAGATTGATCATAATTACTCTATATAAGAATCCTCTTTTAAAAGATCTAGTCGTACCTCTATTCCACCTAATAGGTTTGTGTCCTATGAATCCTTGTCACCAAACTATAGAGCTTACTTGATATCACTACACTCCTATCATGAACCATCACATTACAATAAACATTTTTTTTTCCATATTGGATTGAAGCAATGAATGTAGAATTAGATGCCCTTAAAAGGGCCAAGACTTGGGAAATTATTACATGGGAAATAATTACATTGCCATTAGGAAAGAAAACCATTGGATGCAGATGAATATTTAAAGTTAAAACCAGAGTTACCGGAAGTGCCTAGGTAAGTGGGGAAGCGTGCTTCGGAAGCGCAAATCGTTGCACTTCCAAAATATGCAGGGAAGCATAATGTTTTAATGGGAAGCACACTTCCCTTTTATGGGAAGCGCACTTCTGTTAAAATATGTGTACTCATACACATATATGTTGAAATATAATCCTTAAATGTACATATATATATTTATATATATATATATATATAAATAGAGATACGTATACATATATATATATATGTATACGTATCTCTATTTATATATATATATATATATAAATATATATATTTTATCTTCTTAAAATACTCTCAAGGGTATTCTTGTAATTTGTCATTTTATGCATATTCCAATTGGAATATGCATTGTAATATTTCCTTTAATTTTCTGTTTTTTATTTTTTAATTTTCGTATTCGTACAATATTGGGGGCCTCCCAATAGAGACGTTGGGAGCCCCCAACGGTCACAAATGTGACCGTTGGGGGCTCTCCAACGTCTCATTTGGGAGCCCCCAAGGTGGTCCCTTTTGTGCTTATAAATAGGGGCTTGCCTCTTTGTATTCTTCACTCCTTGGATGAGCTTATGCTCCATTGTATAGGGTTTTTACCCTCTTCTTCCTTTTTCTTCAATAATATTCAACTTATGACTTTAAGTCATATTTACCCCTTTAATGGGTTTATGTATTGGCACATGATGTGCTTGTGTTGTTCCCTTGAGTGCGTATATTCGCACTTCATATGCATGTGTATGGGTTTATTATTGAACCTAAAATATTCAAAGTCACTTTCTAACGTGGTATCAGAGCAAGGTCACGATGGGATTGTCTCTTGGTGCAACGAAAAGCGTGGTGCTCAAGAAATGGTGAAGTATTCATTGTTCCTCTCTTTTTTTAGAAGCTTTCGGTATGTATCTCTTTTCTTAACATATTATGCATTATGAAACTATTTTTTGCATATGTAGTGTTTATAATAGTTGAATCACTTCTTTTCACATTTCGCATGTTCAAATTTTTTAAAATATCTCCTTTTAAATTTAGTAAACTTGTTTGCTATTTAAATATATAATCCTTGTTTAGATGTTTATCGATTACTCATCACATATAAATAGTAATTTATGTTTTTTAAAATTGTCTTCAATTATGTGGGATTTATGATGTTTACTTAAGTATTTCATGATTGACCTATAAATTAACTTTTAAAAATTATATATGATTTCTTGATTAATGATTTTTGTTTAAAAACTCTTTTCTCTCATATAAAGTCTAATTTGTTTTGAGTTTCTCTCTTGTTTATGGATTTTAGTGCATTCTTTTTTAAAATCTTGATATAATTCTTGTATAAGAATCCCTCACATCTAAATCTTTGTTATGAATCCTAAGTAGTTCTTGTTAATGATAACTATTTATGAGAACTCCTAAAGATGTTTCAATGTTTTTGGTTTATTTAAAGGATTTTTGAAAAATTGTTTGTGATAAATAGGTTGTTCGAACCATTGTAAAAGATCTTTTAAAAGAATTTCCCACACTATATAGAATGCATAGTGTATCTATTGCATCCTTTGGTATAAAAGATTTCATTTATTTTTTATTTTTCTTCTAATGATGTAACTTTATAAACACATTTGTTTGTATTTTTCACATAAGGTTTCAAAACCTCTTGATTGTATCTCTAAGGATGCCTACATTGGCCATAATATGGTACTCTTTGTCTTAAATTGCATTTATCAAGCATATAATTGCATAATTAAAGCTTGAGAGTCTCAAGCATTTGCTTCCATTTTATGAAATACATACATTATTGCATGTTTATTATTGATACGCTTTTTACGTATTTTGTTCAAGTGTTGTGAGAGTGCTTTCGTGCACTTCTTTTATAAAGTATTTATGCTTGTATGCGTATTGTCTATTCATAAACATTTTCACATGGTACTATCTTTTCAATAAAGAGATGTTTTTATTTCTTTAGGGCTTGTGTTTGTTTTTTTAATGGACTTGTAAGATTGTTTCTTTTATCATTCCGCAATATCTTGGTACATGTTGTCCTAAATTTGCACATTTAAGATTATTGCCATTTTACATCTTGGTATACGTATAATTGCAAATTATAAAGGCTTGATTTGTTTCTTGGATTATTTCTTTCTCACACATGACATAGCTTAAATATTTCATGTTGTGTTTATTAAAGTCTTTTTTTATATAATGATCATGATTGAACATAATTTCGTATATATGCAACATTATTGTTATATGACATATTGTTGTGATTAATTATGTTGGACCTTTGAATCACCCCTCTTTGTAAAATCACATATTTGGAAAATGTTTTCCCTAAGAGTTCATTGCCTTTTATGGCATTTTATCTTCTATCCATCACATGTTATATGATGCATCAATCCTTTTTTATGGCCTTATTATTATATTACAGATGGTTGTTGAGGTGAGTTATGGGCACCTTGTGTTATGTCAATTTAGATTGTCCACTTGCCATATTATAGATGGTGATTGAGGTGAGTTATGGGCACCTTGAGACTCTAGAATGATTTGGTATATGATCTCTAATTATGAGTGTGTCACTCGTTTGTTTTTGGCCATTGATTTTATGGATGCTCTTATTTATATATAAATGTGATGGATATATGATGTTTGAAACCTTAAATGTTTTAAGGTATATTAAAATCAAGGTTTTTGGGATTATTACCCAACCTTTTATTGTTTATGAATCTTATGAGTGCATTTGCACATTTGTGTTTTGTGCTTTTGTGCACAAGTATTCTTGGTGTGTGTATATTCACACATTTATTCCAAAATATTGTTATTATGGGTATTCTTTTTGAAGAATATTGTTCTATTGATTCAAGGTTTTATTTATATGTTTGTCATTACAAGTTTTATTGCCTCAAAAGTCTTCTCCTTTTATAACTCTTATCTAAGTGTTATCATATATAGACAAGAATTTTATTACACCTTTGTGTGTTGGTAGCCCTTTGTTGACTTTGTTTCTCTTGGTCTAGTAGCTAAACACACTTGTCTTGAGTGTTATCATATGTAGACAAAGCACGTTGATTCACACCATGGTGTGTGATCTTTAGTCTATGTTGACATTTGTGTCCTTGTTCTAGTCGCTGAGATGTATGCCCATGGTTGGCTTCTTTCACTCAATTCAAGTGTCATTTTATGTAGACAAGAGATGTATTGTGTTTTTAACCCATGGTTGGCTTGATACTCTTGTTCTAGTAGCTGAACATACTTAGTCTTGAGTGTATTTTTACATAGACAAGAGATGCTTTTGGTCCATGTTGGCGTGTATTCTCTTGTTCTTATCGTTGATACACTCATTTCAAGTATTATTACATGTAGACAAGAGGTTCTTTTGCACACCTTTGTGTGTGTTATTTGGCCTTTAATGACATTATATTTATATTCTTGATCTAGTAGCTTATACACTTGATTTATGAGTTTTGGAGGACTAATGAGGTAGTTGCTTATAGTGGATGAACTACTATTGAAAATTGCAAAAATTTCATTCATAACTTGTGTTTTTAAGTAAATCATATCCATGATATGTTTTTAAATCAAATTGATATTGTAGCATTTAATCTATATATTAAGTACTTACAATTTTTCGGCGACTTTTTGATATGCAAAATGAGTCTTTTGTCTCAAATTATATTCATTTTTGAATCTAGGGTGAATGTTTTAATATTCTTAGTCAAAACATGCTTCTTATTTATGACATTTGTTTGAAATAGATCTTCTCCCTAAAGATGTGAAAAACTCTATTATGCGTGTTAAATACACCTTTATAAAGCCCCTCTTATTGAAGATCATATTCGTCATGCCTTTGGACATTTCTATCCGTGTTCTTTTAAAAACTTTTTGAACTCTTGTGTTCATTTTGACTAAAGTATGTTTGGAGCATGTTCATTAATGATTTCTTTAAATGCTAATTCATTTTATGATAGTAAATGCATATGCTCATTATGGCCTTTTAGGCTCTCATTCAATAAAGCATATGTAGCTTATGCCTCTTCGTAGGCTTATTGTGGTGTCCCTTAGTAGACCATTTTGTTATTCTCCATTATGGGGTTGTGTTTTCC
The DNA here is from genome assembly GCF_984573655.1 of Nuphar pumila. Classification (NCBI taxonomy): domain Eukaryota; kingdom Viridiplantae; phylum Streptophyta; class Magnoliopsida; order Nymphaeales; family Nymphaeaceae; genus Nuphar; species Nuphar pumila. The sequence continues at coordinate 7,011,861 of NC_143257.1, read as the reverse complement.
AATGTTGGACCTTATGAATGCATTATGCATTCTTGCAATTCGTTTCCGCTCACTCTTTGACATGATATTTGTTTTTTGAATCTTTGGTTTTCTAAATTTTCTTTTCATACTAAAGTAATTATCCTATTATGCATAAATTTTGCACCTTTGTTAGGAATGTTCCATTTGAGTAAAATGCAAAGATATTTTTTACTTGTTCTTTGTTGTTATTCCACAGGATCTTGGAGATAGGACAAAGAGAAGTACCCTGGATGGTTCGGGAAATGTGTTCACCATTAGAAGACAATTGGAGGAAGGCATTTTCAAGTTTCAATTGCATCCTTGCCGAAGCCTCTTGGAGTCTTCTCCTTTTTTTTCAATCTTTTCGTTCCCCCGCAAAGATTGAGGGGGGGTGTTAAAATATGTGTACTCATACACATATATGTTGAAATATAATCCTTAAATGTACATATATATATATAAAGATACGTATACATATATATATATGTATACGTATCTCTATTTATATATATATATATAAATATATATTTTATCTTCCTAAAATACCCTCAAGGGTATTCTTGTAATTTGTCATTTTACGCATATTCTAATTGGAATATGCATTGTAATATTTTCTTTAATTTTTTGTTTTTTATTTTTTAATTTTCGTATTCGTACAATATTGGGGGCCTCCCAGTAGAGACGTTGGGAGCCCCCAACGGTCACAAATGTGACCGTTGGGGGCTCTCCAACGTCTCATTTGGGAGCCCCCAAGGTGGTCCCTTTTGTGCTTATAAATAGGGGCTTGCCTCTTTGTATTCTTCACTTCTTGGAGGAGCTTATGCTCCATTGTATAGGGTTTTTACCCTCTTCTTCCTTTTTCTTCAATAATATTCAACTTATGACTTTAAGTTATATTTACCCCTTTTATGGGTTTATGTATTGGCACATGATGTGCTTGTGTTGTTCCCTTGAGTGCGTATATTCGCACTTCATATGCATGTGTATGGGTTCATTATTGAATCTAAAGTATTCAAAGTCACTTTCTAACAACTTCCCCTCGTGCTTCCTCCATTTTTTTCAAATTTTTTTGTATTTTTTTTATATATTTTTTCTCTTTTTTCGCTTTCGGTTCGCTTCCAAGACGATTCCTGATTCGCTCCTAAGTCATCCCACGCTTCCCGCTTCCTAAAATTTTGAAATTGCCTCGCTTTCCGCTTTCGCTTCCCGTTCCTGCTTCCTCAACGGACAACCATGGTTAAAACAAAAAGTGATGACACCTTAGAAAGATATAAAACTGGGTTTGCAGCTGAAGATTTCTCTCAAGAATACAAAATTAATTATAAAAAAACCTTTGCACCCGTAGCTAGGATGATTAGCGTTAGGACCCTCATAACAGTGACATCTATTAAAAAATGACTATATCAACTAGATGTCAAAAATGCATTTCTCAATGGAGAATTAAATAAAGAGGTTTATATGGATTCTCTACTAGGATTTAATATCGAAAAGGGAAAGACTTTTAGGCTTAGAAAGCCCTTGTATGGGCTTAAACATGTTCTAAAAGCATAGTATGACAGATTTAGTAATGTTATGTCAAATTTGAGATTTCATTTTTATTATACTGACAATGCTTTTTTGTCAAAAGTACATGTATTGATATTGTTATTCTTCTACTATATGTAGATGATGTGATAATAACTAGGAATGACAAATAAGGAGTTAATGATGTTAAAAATGTTTTAAAAGAAAATTTCGATATGCTTGATTTGAGTTTCTTAAGATATTTTTTAGGCATTGAAGTTGCTTACTCTCTAAGAGGGTATATCCTTTCCCAAATGAAGTCGGCTATCGATATTTGTGCTAAACTTTAAATTTTAGATAATAAGAAAGTAGCGACTTGACATAGTCAAAGCTAAGCTCAAACTTGAAAATGGGACTCTTCTCGAAAAACCCACACCTTATAGACAACTAATTGGGTCGCTCACTTATCTATCACTAGACCAGACATAACTCATACCATTTTTTCAGCATGTTCCAACCACCGTTCATATCAGTGCTCTATTAAGAATTGTTAAATATATAAATAACACCATAACTAAAGGGCTTTTCTTATCCTCATCTTCATCTTTAGATTTATTTGCCTATATTGATGCAGATTGGGTAGGGAATCCCAATAATATGATCTCAACTACTGATTTTTGTGTTTTTTTAGGAGATTTGTTGATTACTTGGAGATATAAAAAGCAACAGAAGGTATCACTATCATTAACTGAAGCTAAATATAGAGCTATGACTATGACAACCATAAAGCTTGTATGGTTACAAAATCTTCTTAGAGATACGAGGGTCGTCATATACAAACCTTCGAAGATGTTTTGCGATAATAAAAGTACAATTTACATTGTCAGCAACCACATATTCCATGAGAGCACTAAATACATTGAGATGGATTGTCACTATGTTCGTAATTAACTCTTGAGAGAAACTATTAAGTTCCCCTATGTCACATCAAAATATTCACTTGCAGATTTTTTACCAAAGCTCTTGTTGCCCTTAGTTTCTTGTTTCTTTTCAACAAACTTTCGGTGATAACACTAAGTTTGAGGGAGATGTTAAAATAGGTTATATATATAACTTATTTTAACATCTCCCTCAAACTTATAGTGTCCTGTAATTTGTACTGCTCTTCAGGGGCATTTTGGTTTTTTTGTTACATGTAATAGTCATTGTTCACTAGGAGCAGTTTTCTGTTTTTTTATTTCTATTTTTTTCTTTATTGTAATAGAGCATGGGCTCTATGGTCAAAAGACCATAGAGTCATTGGGATCTGCCCAACAATCATATTTATGATCGTTGGGTGCTCCCCAATAGAGCCCAATGCTCTCCAAAGTGTATAAATACGGCCGATCCCCTCTATTGTATTTCAATGCTTCTCTTAATCATTTGTGTTCAATAAAGTATATTTTTTTACATTCTTGTGTTCTTTTTGACTCTTTTGAGTAGTGTATATGCAATTTGTGCTTGTGTATTGTCGTTATTGAACTTGTAATAGGTCTTGTGCACTTTGTATTTATTCTTCTCTATACTTCATTGCACTAATTTGTTGTAGTTGTGCAGGGTGAGCTGGCATTTGCATTTGGTGAACTATTGAGGAAACTATGGGCACCTGGTCGGACTCCAATTGCTCCACGTGCATTCAAAGCAAAGCTTGCTCGCTTTGCTCCTCAGTTCAGTGGATACAACCAGCATGATTCTCAAGTTAGTAATTTTTACAGCTGACTTAGTCTCTACTTTTATTAGTTGTGGTTATTATTTTTGAAAGCACCAATGTTGTAATTTGGGTTTACTGTGAAAAGTGATTATTATTTTCTTTTTTAGCTTTTGTTAGTGCTAGTATTGTATGTCTGAGCCCTTATTTCTAGATAACAAGCTACATCTGTGGACACTTCACTTGGTCTGCATGTCCTCTGAAACAATGTGAGATTGACACAGTAACCAGAAATGCCATGACACTTCATTGATGCAATCAGCCCTCCTTCAAGCATAATTAACACCACTTCTGGGCCTTTTATCTGTTTTCTATTTTAAGCATCTATTTTGGCATTGCTTATAACTTTTCTTTTTATAGCGTGTGATTAATGTGACAGTTTTTTATTTCTTCATGATCTTGAGCCTTGTAACTTATTATTATACATTTGGAATGCAGATGGGTAATCTATTTATATAATTTAAACAATTAAATACACAAAAAATTATGGGGCCCCATTTTTGACAGGATCGAGCCAGCTTGTCTGTGTGCCATAGCCTAGTCAAATTGACCTTAGGGGTGTAATTGGTCGGGTTCGGTTCAGTTCTTGTTAGCCCTGTTTTTGAATCGGGTCTAAAAATTACACTCAAACCCAAGCCAATTTGAGTTGGGTACGGGTTTTGGGTTTGGGTATGGCTAAAATTGAGGACCCATATGGGTTAACTGTTCTGAAAGCAAGCAAAAAATTTAAAAATAAAATAAACAAATTTTGAAAGATTTTGGCTATGAAGACTTGTCACAAAATCATGATATTTTCATCTAAACTATAAATATTGCAGATGTGTTGGTGCTTTTAACTTTTAAGAAAATATCAAAATTTTCAAGATATAAATACATCTCATTATACTCTTACTATGTTTGAATCCATAAACAGCACAGAAGGAAATACTTTTATGATTAGCAGTGTAAACTGAACTATTTAAATCAATATCTATAGAATTTCAAGGCATACTTCAAAAATAATTATGCAATTTTTAGATTTCTAAACCACCTGCAGTTCAGAACCCTCACTCAAATACATATAGCAGGCCTCGTGGTTGAGCTGAACTTTTGAAAACCATAGTTTACTTAAATGGAAATAAAACATATATGTATCTTTAGCATAATTCTAATGTATTTCTTTTTACTATTCCAAGAAACACGAGTAGGTTATAAGGGCTAAAGACGATCAACCCAAGTCAAACTGTAGCCAACATAAGGAAGAGCCTCCGTGGGCTATATTTGATATTGAAACTGGGGTCAAGTTTGAGGTCACATTCGGGTTGATCCACATCCACGTTATGCTGGCATGATATTGTAAATATTTTCCTTTTATCATGGTAGATGGGTACCTGACCCATATGCTACTTGTTTCCAGCCCCATGCATATGAAATAACTAATTTCTCAGCAACACATTCTGTTTGCAGAATAAGGAAATTATGTTTCTTGGAAAAATGTTAGAAAGTTATTTATTATTTGGAAAAGAAAATGAAAAAGTCTAATTACATAGAAAACAGCAAGTATAAATTAGTTAGAAAAGCAAAAAATTTGCTTAAATAAATTAATGTGAACTGAGATTTTTCTTATAACTTAGCAATTAAGTTAAAACTAGTAGTATTAAAAAAATTGCCTTAGACTACTATTAATTTTATTTTATGAAAATTATTGTGATATATCAACGATGCTTTCCAATTTTGAGATTTATAACTGAGAATATCAAAAAGTCACTCTCACCTCATATGGTGGCTATATTACCAGGACTTGGTTCTTTATGGTGCCCATATCACATAGATGCATGTGGAAACTGGAGCGGATTGGGATGTGGCTGGGCAATGTTGTAAGGATTTGATAAAGGGTCTATATGACATGGCTTCTAGGAGTATAATGAGGTGAGGAGGACAATTGCCAAAATGGAACCTCCATCTTCATAAGATGAAAAGATATAGCATAGTTTGCTGATGAGAGAGTAAATGTGGTGAGCATATTTTCACATCACTAAGGTGTATAAGAAGCAATAGCTGGGCCAACAATTAGCAAAAGAATTGAGATGAGAAAGGTGAAGTCCTAACTTAAGCTAGGAACGTGCTTCAGTTTCGGCCCTTGCTGTCTCATCTGGCCATCTAGGGACAAGTTCTTTTCTTGCCATTGTAGCATGGAGTTTGTTGCTAATTATCTGAGGATGAACTCTGTATGTTACAATATTGGCTTTGCTTATTAAAGTTCTGAATAATTCATTTTACTATAATGTGAATATCGTCATTCTCATACTTGAAATGATATCACAAAACTTTATCTGTTGAAACCATTTTGTTGGCATTTAGCCGATATAACTTTCAAGGAACTATTCATTCTTTTGTCCCAATGTGCTGTTATGCATATATAGGCGTGCTGTTTCCTTGTGCAGTACAATGGTTTCTTTTGCCAATTCTGGCATGCTCTGATTAATTTCCCATGTAGGAACTTCTGGCTTTTCTTTTGGATGGACTGCATGAAGATCTTAATCGTGTGAAGCAAAAGCCTTATATTGAAACAAAGGAACCAAATGAACGACCTGATGAGGAAGTTGCCGATGAATACTGGGAAAACCACAAGGCTCGAAATGATTCTGTTATTGTAGATGTTTGCCAGGTATATTTTAATCTCCATAGATTTCCTTTTCTTTTCAGTTCTTTCTCTTTCTTGTTTCATAGGAGGGCAAGGGGCTGTTGATGTCCTAGAGTTTTTTATTTTGTAGTTCGGTATTGTATTGTTCTTCCTCTTAGTTTCCATCTGCCATTTAAATCCTGTCATTCAGGGGTAGTTTTGGTCAAAGAACAGGAAACTATCAGCTTATGTTCATATTGGTTTCTTTCTGAGTCTTTGTTAACATTTCTTATTTGGTTTGTCAAGGCACTCCAATGGATGTTAACAAGTTCAGCATATATTTATAACCTCAACAAATTAAAAGGTGATTTGATAGCTTCATGCATTTGTCACCACCATGATCAATTTTGTTATCTTATAAGGTATAAATGAAACATTTATATCTGTAGTTTGAGAATTTGCAATGTGTTTCATTTGCAAAATTATAAAATGGCAATGGTCAGTGACTAGTAGTGAAATGAATCACTGCATGTTGTGGGTATAAACTTGTGGTAATGTGCAACAGATAGCCATGTATGTTTATATGTGTGTATTAATATTGGCATTTCATTATTTTTTGATGAAAACTTCATCTCTTACTGTAGCTGGCATTACCTTTTTCAGGGTCAATATAAGTCAACATTGGTTTGTCCAGTTTGCAGCAAGGTTTCCGTCACTTTTGATCCCTTTATGTACTTGTCACTGCCATTGCCTTCAACAGCTACTCGTTCTATGACAATTACATTATTCTACGGGGATGGAAGCAAACTTCCCATGCCTTTCATTATAAATGTGCAAAAACAGGGTCATTGTAAGGATCTCACTCAGGAATTGAGTGTTGCATGCTGTTTAAATGCTGATGAGAGTCTATTGCTTGTGGAGGTAAATTTTACATGAAGCCGCACCTTTGTAATACGTTACTTGTTGCTTTTGATTCTTATTATCTAGATGAGCACTAAATTAGAAGTTTTTTTTTTAATTTCCAGGTTTATAACCATCGAATTTTTAGATACCTGGACAATCCATATGAACAATTATCAACTATCAAAGATGATGATCTCATTGTAGCCTACAGACTTCCTTTGAATCATGAGAAACTGTTGAAGCTGGTGTTACTTCATCAGAGGAATGAAGTGTAAGCTTTTACTATCTTTTAGATCTCGTGTTGATTATCTTTCCTTGGGTTGAATCCAAAATGTTAAGAGCTAGGGTGTTTGTTTCCCTCTCCACATGCCATGTTATATCCTGTGGGTGGACGGGCATTGCTGTTTGTTTTCTCAGAAATACAAGTTGGGGTGGCTGCTTGTCCTTTATATTTTTGATTCATGTTTTTTGACTACAAAACCCAGGGTATCACTCAGCTTGGCTGTTAAATGAGAAAGGAAAGGTTTCTTTTATGTTGCACAAATTTCTCTATAGGTTTGACATGGATCAAATAGATCAGATTTATGCTCAGGAAATGGAAATGCGCTCCATCTTTTCCATGATCCAGTGATACTTGGTTCCATTTAGTTGTTCAATTCATCAGGATCAAGGATCCATCAACATCTTCAATACCAAATATTGGTTTACTTTTATCCAGCGACACCTGGTGGCCAGAGTATGCAAAAGATAAACCTCAAAGGGTCGGAGTTGAAGTGTTTAGAAACACAAAGAATCTTGACATTTCCGGAGGACTTCACAGAGACCATGAGGCAGGGAACGCTGCTTTGCCTTGGCATTTGATTTTGAAAGTTAAAACAACATACTGTTTTTAAGCCCTTGTCACAAGAGAGCCTTCAATTTGCTGGAACCTGAACACCAGGGTAGGGCTTCAAAAATTCTGACCCAGGCATCATCTGTAGGGATGGCAATGGACCGGGGCGGGGGACAGGGTCTCCACCCCCGCCCCGTCTCAAGATTAGAACCTCCATCCCCACATGGGGATGGATTTTAACCTCCACCCCCGCCTTAATCCCCGTTTCATGTCCTCCATCCCCGGTTCAAACGGGGATGAGGCGGGGCGGGGCCCCATTTCCCCGTAGTCTATTGCCATCCTTTAGAAGGACTGGGGATGGGGCGGGGCTAGGCGGGGATCGTGGCGGGGATCGTGGCGGGGAAAAGTGTAAGTCCATCCCCGCCTCCATCCCCGAACGGGGATGGATTTTAACCTTCGTCCCCGCCTCCATCCCTGTTTCATACCCTTCATCCCAGGTCCAAACGGGGCGAGGCGGGGCCCCGCTTTCCCCCGGTCCACTGCCATCCCTAATCATCTGGATTGGCTCGAACATGACGTGAGTAACATGCAGGTTGGGTTTGGGATATAATTTTGTGTGCAGAATGTTATGAGGCACCTTCTTCTCTCGGATATTCTCAAAAGTTTGATTAGAGGCAAATGAAAGTAAATTTCATATGGGATATTTTGACCCTACACTTGTCTGTGATTCTACTTAATCATCCTCCATCTATATGCATGCACAAACTTGTGCCCCTCCCTCTCCCCCCTGAAAATTTAGTCCTGCCTCAGGATTCATGTTAAATCTTGCTGTTTTACTATTTTATGCACCTGGTGAGTGGTGACCCTTGGAAATCACATTCTAGAGGGAATCAGGAAACCTATGTGATTGGGGCTCTCATCATGAACTTTTGTGAAGAAGCTGGGCCAAGTCTTTTCTGTAGCAACTTACCTAGGAGCATAGCCAGTCATCCTTATACAACGCCCTTTGTTTTTCCCAAGGTTGTTAAATGCGATGAGGCGAAGCGAGGCGTTGAGCCTGCGCTTCGCCTCTGAGGCGTACACCTCAGGTACTGAGGCGTACACCTCTCACAACTGGTATGGAAGTGAAGCGGTGGGAGGAGAGGCAGTAAGAGAAGGACCACGCGCCCAGCTAGTACGGAAGCGAGGGATATGCCGGTCGTCCGGTGGTCGGAGAAGACTGAGCAGCAGCTGCAGCACAGCAACTCCGGTGGCCGGTGGTCACAACTGGTCGGAGGTTGATGAGGGCGCATCACAGCAATGCCTCAGTACCTTGAGCGTGCGCCTCGCCTCTGAGGCGTACGCTTCAGGTACTGAGGCGTACTTCTCTCACAACACTGGTTTTTCCCTCTCTTAGAGAAGTTATTCAAACTGCAAGATTTTTTGTGGTCCTTTTTCTTTTGAAAAAATTGTGATGGATTTTCAGGAAAAAGGTGATGTTAAATTTGTTCCATAGTCTTTATGCACATCATGAAGTATGTTTGCTTTTTCAGGTATTTTGATTTTCACAAAAATGGCCACTGGAAACCATTTGGCACACCACTTATCACTTGCTTGCCCGAGGGTGCTCGAAGTGTTGCTGACATTCAAGATGCAGTCAGAACTATGCTTGCTCCATTCTTTAGAAAGAAACCCTTCAGTTATTCAAATGGAATGAAAACCCAGAAAGATGATGATTTAATTGATGGGGCGGATGACACATTAATGGAGAATTGTGATCCTCATACAGGACTTGAGAACCAGTCTGCAACTGATATTGGATCAAAATACATATCTAATGGACAGTCATTTCAGCTGTTGCTTAGTGATAATAAGGGTTTGACCAAACCTCTGGACAATGATTCTTTTGTTTTCTTGAACACATCCACCAGGGTTCAAGTTGCAATGTGTTGGTCAGATCAGGATCAGGACTTATATAACACCAGTTTCCTTGAGAATCTGCCTGAGGTCTTCAAATCAGGGTTTGTTATGAAAAAGATACGGCAGGAGGCTGTCACGCTGTTTTCGTGCTTGGATGCATTTCTGAAAGAGGAACCTCTTGGTCCTGATGACATGTGGTTAGTAAATTTTATGATGTTTAGGACTAGCAGTGCATGTTTCTTATCACTAGCTTCATTAGTATATGTTGTTTGCAGGTACTGCCCTAGCTGTAAGGAGCACAGGCAAGCGACAAAGAAACTGGATTTGTGGAGATTGCCGGAGATTTTAGTTGTTCACTTGAAACGGTTCTCTTACAGTCGGTATTTCAAGAACAAACTGGATACCCTTGTCAACTTTCCGGTTTGCAATCTGGATTTAACAAAGTATGTGAAACAAAAGGGGATGCCTGAGACTTACGTATACGAGCTTTATGCTATTAGTAACCATTATGGTGGCATGGGTGGTGGTCATTATACTGCATGTGTGAAGGTGAATTGCAATTATTTTTCCCTTTTACTTTTTTCCTGAGATTAGAAATATCTTACTGTTACCTTGTATTTTATCTGTTGTTTTCATTTTGTAATCTTGGATTTGGTGCATCAGTGATTACAATTTGAATCTTATAATCTCTGTGCAGCTCATTGAAGAGAACAGATGGTACAGCTTTGATGACAACCATGTTTCTCCAGTTAGCAAGGATGAGATTAGGACTTCTGCTGCTTACGTGCTGTTCTATCGACGGGTTAAAGCGGAACCGGTTACGGGAGAGAGTCGAGAACAATCTCACTCGAACGGCCTAAGTTGTTGAATCCTTTTTGTTGAGCGTGGATGTTGGCCTTTCGATTGAAATGACAGGTGTCAGTTTTCTTTTGCTGATTTCGGAGATCTGCAGCTGCTGTAGCTTGGTCGGTGCAAGATGGCCTATATTTGAACAAGAGTGATGTGTCGTCCAGTGGAGCTTAGAAGAAGGTGACTCGTGCAGATGGCTGATAGCCGAACCAACCCATCTGGCTGATCAATCTTAGGGAAGGAAGGACCAGAATGTGGATAGATGATGGGGTAGAGGTTGGGCCTGGTTATATTCCGAAGTTTGAAGATGAGGGTTTTAAATCTTGCTGCTGGACCAGCAGTACTATTTTTTTGTAGTTTTCCCTCTTCTTTTTTCCTTTTTCTTTTGGGTGGTTAGGTGTGGGTGTTGCATTTTATTGTAAACGGTGTGAGAATTAGATAGGCATTGGGTTTGTCATTTTATTACAGATCGGTTAATTTTTTAGGTCAGAGGGAACTTATTGTTAAATCAAGATGGATGAATAGCCTGTGTGGTAAATCCTAATCACGTCAGTGTATCATGCATATGCTTCAAGAAAGAAATCAAAGATTTTTGGTCTTCGATACTTGTCCATTGCTCCTTGAGGAATTACCCTTGAATTAGTTGTGGTGATAGTGTACATCGTTGTGTCCACTTCCGCTATCTGGTGTCTTACAAATCCGAGCCGGATCTGGCTATCCAATCGATTAGGCACAACTTCAACCCCTCTTCTCATGGAGGGTGCCACGGACAGAATTCCAGAAGGTGCCAACATTTGGAGTTCCTGTAAACTGGCTGTGAATCCTGTGATTGGAACCCACAGTCCACTTCCTCACGTTATTAGAGAAGGAATCTTTATCCTTTTTTTTTGTTCGGTGTTAAATATGAGTAATGCTGTGGGTATAAGAGGCCCCATCTTCAGGTTGTGAAAAGTCTTTATTTTGTTAGCTCCCTTTCCTTAAATCGTCTAAATGCATTCCTACAGTGCCTTCATTAAATCCATTCCATGTTGGTACTTCCAAGTCTTCAACTAAATTCATGAGATTGGATTTTTTTTTTTTCAGTTTTGGAGCTACTTGGATTTGAAAACCCCCTTAGCAGATCCAACCAATTGTCTAACGACTCTAATCACATCTGGTAGGGAAATACCCCGTAAGTAGTAAATGATAGACTTGTGGACATCCGATTCATTCCTACGGAATTGAGATTTCCCAGTGTTCCTTGTGCCTTCTGCTGACGACAGAGATGCAACTTGCAACTACGAAGCAGTTTCAATAGTACCACTAATGAGATCTGCCGAAAACTCTCATTTGTTAGCCGTGCGGGTGGCAGTGTTTAACAGATAAAAATACCAACTAAAAAACAAACATCTAATTAAGATATCAGATTCCTCTACTACTAAAAAGCGTGTCAAGCAAAAGGCTGTCTTTGCTAAAGTAAGTATCAATGTCCCTTTGTGGCTGACAACTTGGTTCTCACACTCAGTCGTCCTCAAATGGAGACTTTGGTAAATGGAGGCCATTGCTGTTGCCCTCGTCCCTTTCGGCCAAGGAGCCGGAACAGACACAGAAACATCACAGAGCCAACATTGGTGGGATTCCAATTCCCTCGAGACGTCAAAACTTGCTTCTCCAGCAAATGGGCAGAGCGGCTCCTTGGTGATTTTCAGTTCGTGCCCACAGAGGCACCTGATAGCACCACTCTTTCCAACGTCTCCTTCGGTTCGCTTCTCCCTCCGTTGGCTCCTGAGAAGGCGGTCGTCCTTCCCATTGACTTCTACCAGGCGAGTTGTAGCAACCCATCTTTTTTTCTTCTATCATGTTCTCTTTGTTATTTTTGCTCTGCTGGCTTTGCTATTTTCTTGTTTGCCTAGCGATTTGTCGTGTGCGTTTATGGGTTTTCAGTGGTATTTGGTGAAGGGTGTCCACAAAATTCATGCTTCTTCTTCATCTTCTTCTACTCCTGTCCTGTCCCTCTCTTTTTGGCTTTTAAAGGTAGCCTTCGTATTTCGTGGCGCTTGGGCAAACAACATTGTTTGTTAACTAAATTTCAGTGTCTCTTGTAAATTGGGTGGTTTTTATTTTGGGCTTAAAACTCCTTTTCGCACTTATTTTCTATTTTCAAAATAAAATGTGTGTTAAAAACCCACAAGTGTTGTTCTGCGTAGAATAATTACATAGCCTTGAGTTGGTGCTTTTCTCTCCTTATCATTCATTGTAATCGAGTGATTTGGTTGATGGAAGTTGACACTTTGGCTCTATCTGACAATGGGTTTTGAGGTAATTAGTGAATTGTGAAGCCGTGGAGTAAATTTAGTGTTTCCTTGCAGGTTTTGGGAGCAGAGACTAATTCTTTGGCAGATGGAATCAGGAGATCTTATGATGCTAAGGTCTCCAGGCCGCCCCAAGATGGGTTCAGCCAGGAGGCCTTGGTGGGGAGGGGGAAGATTCTGCAGGCTGCTTGTGAAACGCTGGCGAATCCTCGGTCGAGGGAAGAGTATAATCAAGGTCTTGTGGAAGATGAAAACAGTACATTGGCAGTGGAACTGCCATTGGACAAGGTATACAAGCAGGTTTTAATCTTTCTCTTTTAACTTTTCTCTCCTTTGGGTTTTAATTCCACTCTAAGGAGCTAGATAAATGACTGTTTTCAATAGATTCCCGGAGCTCTATGCCTCCTACAGGAAGTTGGGGAGAATGAAGTGGTCATACAGGCTGGGCAGAACCTGTTAATGGAAAGGCTGCCGAAGCCTTTTAAACAAGACGTTGTGCTGGCAATGGCACTGGCGTATGTGGATTTGTCAAGAGATGCAATGGCATTGGCTCCCCCTGATTTCATTAAAGGCTGCGAGCTTCTGGAAAGAGCTTTAAAACTTCTACTGGTACTTAGTTTGATCTTTTGGTGTCCTTAGCATCCATGGTTGCGTTAGTTTGATCTTTTGGTGCCCTTATCATCCATGGTTTCCATGCCTAAACAGCTACCAGCTTTTGTAATGTGTTAATTCTAATTGAGCTTGTGGAGTTTCCATGTTATTTTTACTGACCTTGGAATGCCGAGAAGACAAGACAGACCCTCAGGGTTTACAGGATGAGTCTGTGTTATATGGAGTGCACATTTTCCTACATGCTGTTTCTCATATTCAGAGTTTTCTCCTTTTTCCTCCTAAATTCTGAGTTCTTTTTATAAGGATTTTTTACCCGTATTATCCTTATTTGCATATTATTCCACCTGGATTATACATTTGTACTGAAGGTTACAATTTGAGAGCGATGCTTGGAACATGCCTATATTACCCCATGATCCTTAAGGATGGCAAAAGAAGGAAAATGTTAAAAAACCTGATTCAATCATTAAAATATGGTGCTGCAGTTACTTTTTATTCTAATAATCACATGAACAGAGAGGACATTTAAATACAGTTTAATGCTTGTATACTTTGATTGAGTAGAACTGATGCACTATTGCGAATGTGGTTGATGTTGATTTCTTGAAATATGTGCAACATGTCTGGATTTCAATATCAATTATTGAAAAGCTTGAACAAGTTTGTTGGTGATTCCAAATATTTTATCTGTTATTCAGTCTTCATATGTAGGTCCTCTATATGTCGACCAGGTTCCTTCTTGGTAGACGATTAACTGCAATAGCACAAATATAAAATGTGTTGTTGCAGGAGGAAGGAGCTAGCAGTCTTGCACCTGACTTACGAGCTCAGATTGACGAGACTCTAGAGGAGATAACTCCACGCTTTGTCTTGGAGCTTCTGGCTTTACCTCTTGATGAAAAGCATCGGGCCAAAAGGGAAGAGGGACTTAATGGTGGGCGCAATATTTTGTGGACAGTTGGAGGTGGAGGTGCAGTGGCAATTGCTGGAGGATTCACCAGAGAAGACTTTATGAACCAAGCCTTCTCGCTTATGTCATCAGATGAGCAGGTCTGCAATTGGCTAAGAATCCTTTTAGTTAAGCGTATGATTTGCTGAAGTCAGGCTGTACAAAGGGAGATGTTGTCTCAGTAGATTAATCATCAAATTCTCTTTAGGAAGCCTGTTTTTCATGTGGCCCTCACTCACTCGTATAATTTTCATAGTTGCATAAGTTTCTTGGCTTATCTTTGATTCTCTGAAATTTTTGATCTTGTTCTCTTTTTGCTCTTAAAGGTGAATTTATTTGTGGCAACTCCTAGCAATATACCTGCAGAGAGTTTTGAAGTTTATGGTGTTGCACTTGCTCTTGTAGCCCAAGCCTTTTTTGGCAAGAAACCTCACCTGATCCAACAGGCTGATCAGTTGTTTCAGCAACTGCAACAGACCAAGGTGTCCACCCTGGGAACTGCCACTGAGCCTAACGTTGTCACAGATAGCGAGATTGACTTTTCCCTTGAGCGTGGGCTCTGTTCACTACTCATGGGGGAGATAGATGACTGCCGTTCATGGTTGGGCCTAGATAATGATGCTTCACCATACAGAGACCCTTCCATTGTGGAATTTGTCACGGCGAATTCACAGAATAGTGGGGATGATGACATCCTTCCTGGGCTATGCAAATTATTGGAAATCTGGTTGATGGAGATTGTGTTTCCAAGATTTAGAGATACCGAAGATGTACATTTCAAGCTTGGTGACTACTATGACAATCCTACAGTTTTAAGGTATTTGGAGAGACTTGAAAGGGAAGGAGGTTCACCATTGGCTGCTGCTGCTGCCATTGTGAGAATTGGAGCTGAGGCTTCCGCAGCACTTGATAATGTGAAGACAAGTGCTATACAAGCACTGAATAAAGTGTTTCCACTAGGAAATAGAAAAGAGAGGGTGAGAACAAAGAATGGTCCTAATGCTTCTGTCATGGAGGATGAGGCCATTGAGGAGCATGATGGAGCTATTTCTGACCATTCACCTGAAATTGCTGATCCAAAGCCTGACGAGTACAATGAGATGAAGGCATCAATTACAGATGATTTCAAAGATGCTAGTGTGAAGATCATATGTGCTGGTGTGTTGGTTGGGTTAATAGCAGTGGCAGGATTCAAATTGGTGGCTGTTAGATCTATGTTGCATCTTGCCAGGAAAGATGCAGGTTCGACATTAGCTCCAGATGTCACTGGTCTGTGTGGTAAGATCTTAATCTTATTGTCCCATTTGGTATTTATTCATACAAAAGTTTATTTTGATTTTTTGTGGACATAATGGGTGTTTAAGTACTAGTAATTGTTTCTTGAAAATGGAAGAGCAGCGATGGCATATTTCCCTTTGGTGTAATAGATGTGTCACTAGGAATGGAAATGTGGGTTTCTCAAATGTCAACCAATGACTTTCAAGTAGCCCTAGTGAAGAATATGCCCTACTAATCCTTTATTGGTGATGATGGGGATAAAGGTTTATTAGTTTTCCTCACGTTTTTATGTCAGCTTGAGAATTGCGTTCCAAAATAATCCATGAATATCTACTGCAAATGTAAAATTTAGGTGATTTTCATTAGCAAATGCAACAACATTATTCTACTGACTTAAAATGTGGATTCAGTTATATAAATCATGGTTGTAAGTATCGTATCGTTACATGTATCGGTCGGGCCTAAAATAAGATTTTCTAATTCATGTTCATTTTATAGCACAATTGCTATGTGCACATGTTTTCTTTTAATCAAAGAATATATTTTGGTTGTTTTGTCTCTTAAGTGAAACTTTTGAACTCTTGTGTTTTATACACTCTCTTTTATTATATGCTCTTGAGCATTTCCTTTGTGAAATCTCATTTAAGAGAATTGCTCAATCCAATAACACTTGTCTTTTTCGTCTTGTAAGCTCAAGTAATGTACTTGATTAAAGAATGCTTGGAGCATTGTTCTCCAATTGTTTAATAAAATTCTTTATATTTTGGAATTTGTGTTCTCCATTTGTACCTTATGTACATTTTGTTCTAAGTGTTCTAGTGCCTTTGTGCACATATCCCTTTGTGGAGGTGGTGCTTATTTTGCACATTATCTCTTTTGAGATATTCTCACATGGTTCATTAAATAAACTTTTTAGTGTTGATTCATTTCATTACATGGTATCGTATGCATATACTCACAATGGCTTTTTAATCCCTCACTCAATTAAGATTCATATATTTTCTTATGTGTTGTCTCTTTGAAGGCTTCTTGTGTTATTCTTTCATAGACTATTTTTTTATCCCCATTGTGGTTTCTTGTTTGTTCGTTATTGGACCATGCAAATGCATTAAGCATCCTTATTATACATTTCCGCATGTACTTTAAAATTTTCTCACTTTTACTTATTTTCGAGGATATGATTTTAAAGTTGGTCTTTTAGTAACATTTTTCATGCATAAGTAATTATCTTGTCCTGACGAATCTTGTGCTTTAAATAAAATAATTATGCTTTTATTATGCATAGAACATCTTTTTGCACCATTGTTTTTTGGATGAATCATTGTTTTTTGGATGAATCATATGATATGGTTTTGATTGATTCATCTTGTTTGGAATATTTCACTTAATTATAGTGCAAAAATATCTTTTACTTGGACATTTTCTTGGTTTGTTCCACAGGATCTTGAAGATGAAATGAAAAGAAGTACCTTGGATAGATTATGAAAGGTGCTCGCCATTAAAGACAATTGGAGGAAGACATTTGCAAATTTCAATAGCATCCTTACTGAAGACTCTTGAAGCCTTGAGATTCTTCCTCTTGTATTCTTCAATCTTTTCGTTCTCCCACGCAAAGTTTGAGGGAGGGTCTTAAAATGTATTCTTTAATAATTATAATTATATATATATTTTATATATATAAAGGATGATACATATACATATATGGTATATATGTATATATATCTGTTAAATTGTAATTCATAAGACAATGTATTTTTTATATATATTTTATATATATAAAAGAATATATGTTAGAAAACAACAGGTTCGATAATGAACCCTTAAATGCACACTAAAGGTGCAAATACATAAACCTACTAAGGGGCAACCAAAAGCACATAAAGTGCTAAACCCATAAACCCACAAAGGGGTTAAGCCAAAAGGCTAAAAGAATATCTCTTTATTATGAAAATTAGGGTAAAAACCCTTTTACAATGGAGCTAAAGCTCCCTCAAGAATATCGAATTACAAGGGAGAGACCCCTATTTATAATACAAGAGAGGAGCCACATAGGGGCTCCCAAAGGAGTCGTTGGGAGCCTCCCTAGGTGGCGCAAACCACAAAAAATAAAAAAGGAAAAATAAAAAATAAAAAATAAAAAATAAAAAATAAAAACTAAAAACTAAAAACTAAAAAATAAAAAAAAATAAAAAATAAAAAATAAAAAATAAAAAATAAAAAATAAAAAATAAAAAATAATCATATTCCAAATAGAATATGCGTAAAAATAAGTGAAATGACTAAACTACCTCTACGACTAATAATAGAGAAACATATATTTTATATATATAATTAGGAATATATATATACCATATATGTATATGTATCGTCCTTTATATATAATATATATATATATATATATATATATATATAATTACAATGATTGAAAAATACATTTTAACACCCCCCCTCAAACTTTGCGTGGGGGAACAAAAAGATTGAAGAATATAAGAGGAAGAAACTCAATGCTCCAAGAGTCTTCAGTAAGGATGCCATTGAAATTTGCAAATGTCTTCCTCCGATTGCCTTTAATGGTGAACACCTTTCATTATCTATCCAAGGTACTTATTTTCATCTCATCTTCACAATTCTGTGGAACAAACCAAGAAAAGGTCCAAGTAAAAGATATCTTTGCACTTTAATCAAGTGGAATATTCCAAAAAAGATGAATCATCCAAGAAACAATGGTGCAAAAAGATATTCTATGCATAATGAAAGTATAACTATTTTATTTAAAACACATGATTCATCATGACAAGATAATTACTTATGCATGCAACATGATTTTAGAAGACCAACTTTCAAAATCATATACTTAAAAGTAATGAGAAAATTTTAAAGTGTGCGCGAAAATGTATAATAAGAATGTTTAGTGCATTCATACGATTCAATGACGAACAACCAAGAAGCCACAATGAAGAATATTGAAATAGTTCATGAAGGGACAACATAAAGAGCCTTCAAAGAGCCAACTCATAAGAAAATATATGAATCTTAATCAAGTGAGAGCTTAAAAAGACATTATGAGCATATGCATATTGAATCAACACTTAAAAGAGTCATTAATGAACATGCTCCAATCATACTTTAATCAAGTAATATTACTTGAGCTTACAAGATAGGAAAACAAGTGTTATTGATTTGAACAATTTTCTTGAAGGCGATTTCACAAAGGAAATGCTCAAGAGCATGTGATAAAAGAGAGTGTATAAAACACAAGAGTTTAAAAGTTTTAAATCTACTTATGAGACAAAACAATCAAAATATATTCTTTGATTTGAACAACATGTGCACATAGCAATTGTGCTATAAAAAGAATGAGTTAGAAAAACTCATATCAAAACCAAATTTCAAATTCCATAAATATGAAATTTTGTAAATCTCAACAATAACTTATCCACTACAAGCAACCACCTTATTAGTTATCCAAACCCCATAAATTATGTATATAAGCTACTGGAACAAGAACATAATCATAATGCTATTAAAGGTCAAAGACACACACAAAGGTGTGTACAAAACACCTCTTGTCTACATGTAATAATACTTGAAATGAGTGAATCAACGACTAGAACAAGAGAATAAATGCCAACATGGACTAAAAACATCTATTGTCTACATAAAATAACACTGAAAAACAAGCATGTTTAGCTATTTGAACAAGTCTACCAAGCCAACCAAGAGCTAAAACACACACAAAGGTGTGACAATAAATCTCGTCTACATAAAATGACACTTGAAATGAGTGAAAGAAGCCAACCATGGACACACATCTTAGCGACTAGAACAAGGACACAAATGCCAACATGGACTAAAATCACACTCAATGGTGTGAGTCACCGTGCCTTGTCTACGTATAATGACACTCAAGACAAGTGTGTTCAGCTACTAGACCAAAAGAACAAAACCAACAAAGACTAAAAACACACACAAAGGTGTGAAGAATATGTCTTGTCTACATATGATGACACTTAGATAAAGAGCATAAAAGGAGAAGACACTTGTAACCACAAAGCTTGTAATGAAAGTACAATTAAAGAACATCAATTTCTCAATATACCTTGAAACATTAAGGTTTCAAACTTTAGACATCCATCACAAATATACATAATTAAAAGCATCCATAAAAACAACGGCCAAAAAACAAGTGAGTGACACACTCATAATTAAAGATCTCAAAACAAGTCATTTTAGAGTCAAACTACAAGTTGACAATCTAAAATAACATAACACGAGGTGCCCATAACTCACCTCGATAAACATCTCTAATATAATAATAACAAGGCCAAAAAGGATTGATGCATCATATAACAACTTGTGATGGACAAAATAAGTGCTATAAAAGGCAAAAATACTCTTTCAAAAACATAATGACATATAAAGAAATTCTTGGGATAATCAAGAGAAGAAAACCAAGCTTTTAACAAAGAAATCACAAGAACCATAACGGTTCACAAAGAGAACTTTAACACAATACCCAAAGAAAGAATATTTAAAAATACTTGAAAATTTATAAAATTAGGATTAAATTCCATACAAGTTTTAATATTCTTTGTTTGTGATGAGATATGCGGAAACATATAAAGTGCTATAAGCACTTACAATGTCTTATAATGATTAAACAAAAGAGTCAATATCCAAGTCCATTACAGTTTCACAAAAAGAAATGTACACAAAAACTTCACAATATAAAAATGTCTACGAAGAGACAATACACATACAAGCACAAAAAGCTTTACAAAAGATGTGCACGAAGGCACTCACACGACACTTGAACAAATACGCACAAAAGCGTAAACATAACAAACATGCACTAAGGCATGTATTTCATAGAAAAGAAGGAATGCATACAAGCACAAATACTTGAGAAACAAATGTGCACAAAATATGTAAAATACACAAACGTGAGCAAGCATGCACTTTGTTAAATTATGTATATATATATATACATACGTATATATATATAAGTATATATATATACATATATGTATATATATACAATTTTTCCTTTTATTCTCAAAATACCCGATAGGGGTATTTTAGTAAATCCCCATGTAAACCCTTTTTCCTTTTTTATTTTTCTTTTCTTCTCTTTTTCCTTTTTCTTTTTACCTTTTTGTAAGACCACAAGGGCCCCACTCATGTAGTCGTTGGGGCCCCAACGGTCATATTTATGACCGTTGGGGCTCCCAACGGTCATATTTATGACCGTTGGGGCTCCCAACGACTACATGGGAGCCCCTTGTGGTCCCTTCTTCATGGCTTCCTCCTCTATAAATAGAGGAGGCTTCCTCTTGTATTGTAAGGGTTGTTCACCTTCTTCTTTCTTTCTTCAATAATATCCAACTTATGACTTTTGGTCATTTTTCCCTTTAGTGGGTTTTTGTATACACTTTTAGTGTTTGTGTTCTTGGTTCTTGGAATCACTCTTAAAGAGTGATTTGCTTTATTGGTGCTTCCGCAACCCCTCTTTTCATTACATGGTATCAAAGCAAGGTTGGTGATCGAGCTTCTACCTTTTTCTTTGTTGTCTTGGGACGCGTGCCTCTCAAGCTTTTGAAGAAAGAAAGAAGACCATTCGGCTCCTATGGAACGTGATTCTAAAGTTGAGCTTTCTTTCAAGCTCAATGAATCCAATTATCTTATGTGGGCCTCCGCCATGGAAAATCATCTAAGAGGTAAGAAACTTTGGGGTTTTGTTATGGGAACCACTCCCGAACCCTCTCTTGTTCTCACTAAAATTGAAAATGAGGTTGTAAAAGCTTTGGATGGAGATGAACACATCAAAGCTATCAATGACCATCAATCCAAAATTAAGGATTGGGAAAGTAATCATGCCAAAATTTTGGCATGGTTTATGAACAATGTGAGCCTAAAAAATTGTGCAAATATTGCAAAATTTAGAAGAGCCAATGAGGCGTGGTTCTTTCTTAAGGGTATGTATACCCAAAAGGATCTTGCTAGACAATTTTTTTGTCAAGAGAAAATTCGTTCCACTAGACAAGCGGATATGAGTGTCCGTGATTACTTTAGCTCTTTAACCCCTCTTTGGGATGCGCTCGCTCTTCTTGAGCCTAAATGGGTGGCTCTGGAAGATATTGAGCTAAGAAGAGAACAAATTGAAAAGGAGCACTTTTTCCAATTTCTTCATGGTCTACGACCGGAATATGAACAAGTTAGGGCATCCATTCTCCATAGAAGTAAAGCCTTACCCATTGAAGACACCCTTGCCGAAGTATGCCAAGAAGAAACTCGACTTGGCCTAAGTATCAAGAGTGATGAAGTTTTGGCCGTTACTAGGCCCAGATCAAATGTAAAAGCATATAGACCTCCCCACTTCAACAAAAATAATGGATATAGAAAGGGAGTGATTTGTCACTATTGTAATGAACCGGGTCACATTAAACCGGTTTGCCCAAAGCTTAAAGAAAAAGTAGCCGCGGTTCGAGAAAATTCCCCAAAGAAGGAAGAAGTGTCAAAGAGGGAGATATCAAAGAAACTCTTAATCATATCTCCGAAGTTCTCCAACATCTTCTCAAGACTTCTTCATCTTCAACATCCGGAGCCGCCATCGCCTACTATTCATCACCTCCAGTTATGTGGATACTGGACTCTGGTGCTTCTTTTCACATGACATCACATAAAAGCTCGCTTTCTAATATGCTTTCCGAACCCATATCTTCTTATGTTTCAACAACCAATGGGACATCTTTAAAAATTGAGAGTATTGGAACACTTGATTTTAAAACTTCTCAAACCTTCTTTGTTCCTAAAGTAAGAGTCGTTCCAAAAATTAATCTAAATCTTTTTTCCGTTTCCCAAATCACCGATCATGGATGCCAAGTCTCTTTCTCACCTAAAGATTGCACCGTGCAGGATCTCCAGTCAGGGAAGCTGATTGGGCAAGGCCATAGAAGGGGTGATCTCTATTTTATGGATTTTTTGACTCTTTCATCTAAGTCATCTTGCAATCTTGTAAAGGACAAAAGTATTGGTATTTGGCATGAGAGACTTGGTCATCCAAATTTTGTAAAAATGTCTCTTTTTCCTTTTTTGAACAATACTTGTAAAGACAATCACATGACTTGTAAAGATTGCATTTTTGGGAAATCTAAAGCTACTCCATTTCCTCAAAGAAATTACTTCACCACTCGGCCTTTTGAACTTGTTCATTCCGATGTATGGGGACCTTCCTCTATTTTGTCCAAAGGAGTTTTTTCATACTATGTGGTTTTTATTGATGACTTCACTCGATTTACATGAATTTACTTCTTAAGTCGCAAATCCGAAGTTTTTTCCTTCTTTAAAGAATTCCATGCGATGGTTAAAAATCAATTGTTGGGAAATCTATCAATTCTTAGGTCTGACTCGGGAGGTGAATGCATGTCAAATGAATTTCAAAACTATTTAAAAGAAAACGGAATTTGCCATTAACGTTCTTGTCCAAACACTCCGCAACAAAATGGTCTTGCGGAAAGAAAGCATAGGCACATAATAGAAACCACAAGAACCTTGTTAATCTCAAAAAATATTCCAAAATCCTTTTAGGCCGAAGCGGTTCTAACCTCAACATATCTTATCAATAGAACTCCTTCATCTTCTTTAAAAAATCTTTCTCCATTTGAGAAACTTTACAATATGTCTCCCGATTATAATAGATTAAGAATTTTCAGATGTAAATGCTTTGTTTTAACTCACAAAAATGATAAACTTTCTTTTAGAGCTATTGAATGCATTTTCTTAGGGTATGATGAAAAAGAAAAAGGTTATCGATGCTTTGACATATTCAATAATAAACTTTATATCTCAAAAGATGGCACATTCTTAGAAGAAGAAAATGGTTTTTCGCATAAACCAAATGAAGATATTGATTATTCCTTTTTATTTGACTTGTTACCTCACGAAAAGGTCATCGATGATAATAGCGAATCACTCATAAGTCATAGACGATTTTGGTGAATCTCTAAATGATGACCAAAATTTAGAAGAAAATGTACAAAGGCAAATACAAGTCTACTTTAGAAGAAATGAAAGTAATCCTCCTTGTGCCCTTGAAAAATTCTCTCAAAATGAGTCAACTGAAGAATCCTCCCATAGAAGATCAAACCGTATTTCAAAAATACCAAATAGATTTGTATCTTATGATTCTTTTTCTCCAAATTTTCGGGCATGTCTGCTTGCTCTTCACTCAATTCATGAATCAACTCATTATAATGATGCTAGACAATATGCTCATTGGAATGAAGCAATGGAACTGAAACTTAATGCACTTAAAAATGCTCAAACTTGGGAAATCGTTGATCCACCCAATGACAAGAAACCCATTGGATGTCGATGGGTTTTTAAAGTAAAAACTAGGAGCGATGGATCTTTAGAAAAATATAAGGCCAGGTTAGTGGCCAAGGGATATGCCCAAGAGTATGGGGTAGATTATGATGAAACCTTTGCCTCTGTTGCTCGAATGACTAGTGTTCGAGCTCTTATTGCAATAGCCTCTGCTAAAAAATGGCCAATTTTTCAACTAGATGTCAAAAATGCCTTTTTAAATGAAAATTTAAATGAAGAAGTCTACATGGAACCACCACCGGGTATGAATTTAAATGGTAAAATTTTGAAATTAAAAAAGACCTTATATGGACTTAAGCAAGCTCCTAAAGCTTGGTATGATAAGTTTAGTAATGTATTAATCAATTTAGGATTTACTTCTTGCTATACTGACACTGCTCTTTTTGTTAAGAAAACAGATAATTTCATTGTTATTCTTCTGTTATATGTTGATGATATGATCATCACCGGGAATGACAAAAAGGGGGTAAATGATGTGAAGTCTATGTTAAAAGAAACTTTTAATATGTCTGACCTTGGATTCTTGAGATATTTTTTAGGAATTGAAGTGACTTACTCCCCACGAGGATACATTTTATCACAAATGAAATTGGCAGCTGACATTTGTACCAAATCAGGAATATCTGATGAAAAGAAAGTTGAGACTCCCGAAGTTATTAACGCAAAACTGAGACTTGAAGATGGTGTCCTTCTTGAGGATCCAACCCCCTATCGTCAATTAATTGGATCTCTCACCTATTTATCCATCACCCGTCTAGATATATCTCATGCAGTTCATGCTGCAAGTCAGTTTCAACATGCACCCACTACAGTTCATATGGCGGTTGTGATGAGAATTGTGCGATACATAAAAAATACCATCTCCAAGGGACTCTTCTTATCCTCTTCCTCATCTCTTGAATTAACTACTTTTACTGATGCTGACTAGGGAGGAAATCTCAATGATCGTATCTCAACTACTGGTCTTTGCATTTTTTTAGGTGAATCTCTCATCTCGTGGAGATGCAAGAAGCAACAAAATGTCTCACTATCATATACTGAAGCTGAATATCGGGCTATGACAATGACAACAATGGAAATCGTGTGGCTCAGAGGACTCCTTGGTGACATGAGTGTCCTCATTTCCTCTCCCACCAAGCTCTGCTGTGATAACAAAAGTGCGATCTACATTGCAAGCAATCATACGTTTCACGAACAGACCAAGCATATCGAGATGGATTGCCACTACGTTCGAGATGAATACCTCAGAGGAACTATCACATTCCATATGTCACTTCAGAATATCAACTGGCTGACTTCTTCACCAAAGCGCTCCCCACTCCACGATTTATGTTTCTTCTTAGCAAACTTTCGGTCTTCTCCCCGTAAAGTTTGAGGGGGCGTGTTAAATTATGTATATATATACATATACTTATATACATACATACGTATATATATATATATAAGTATATATATATATATACTTATATATATATACCTATATATATACATATATGTATATATATATATATCTATACATATAGTTTTTTCTTTTATTCTCAAAATACCCGATAGGGGTATTTTAGTAAATCCCCATGTAAACCCTTTTTCCTTTTTTATTTTTCTTTTCTTCTCTTTTTCCTTTTTTCCTTTTTCTTTTTTCTTTTTCTTTTTACCTTTTTGTAAGACCACAAGGGCCCCACTCATGTAGTCGTTGGGGCTCCAACGGTCATATTTATGACCGTTGGGGCTCCCAACGACTACATGGGAGCCCCTTGTGGTCCCTTCTTCATGGCTTCCTCCTCTATAAATAGAGGAGGCTTCCTCTTGTATTGTAAGGGTTGTTCACCCTCTTCTTTCTTTCTTCAATAATATCCAACTTATGACTTTTGGTCATTTTTCCCTTTAGTGGGTTTTTGTATACACTTTTAGTGTTTGTGTTCTTGGTTCTTGGAATCACTCTTAAAGAGTGATTTGCTTTATTGGTGCTTCTGCAGCCCCCATTTTCATTACACACTTAAGGCATGCACTTCATAAAAAACAATGCTTGAGACTCTCAAGCTTTAATTATGCAATTATATGCTTAACAAATGCAATTTAAGACAAATGAGACCATATTACGACCAACGTAGGCACCCTTTAAAAGAAGAGATACAATCAAGAGGTTTTGAAATCTTATGTGAAAAATATAAACAAGATTATAAAGTTGCATCATTAGAAGAAAATCAAAACTAATGAAATCTTTTATACCAAAAGATGCAATAGACACACTGCATATTAAGATTCTATATAGTATGGGAAGTTCTTTTAAAAGATCTTTCTTAATGAGCACAATGGTTCATACAACATATTTAACACAAAAAGTTTTCAAAATTCTTTAAATAAACCAAAAACATTGAAAGACCTTTAGGACTTCTCACAAATAGTTATCATTAACAAGAACTACTTAGGATTTATAAAAAAGTGAACAACAAAGATTTAGATGTGAGAAATTCTCATACAAGAATTATATCAAATTTTCACAAAAAATGCACTAAAATCCATAAACAAGAAAGGACCTCAAAACAAATTAGGCTTCATATGAGAGTCAAGAGCCTTTTAAGCAAAGATCATTAATTTAGCAAGAAAACATATATAATTTTAGAAGTTAACTTATAGGTCAATCATGAAACAATTATGTAAAAAATCATAAATCTCACATAATTGAAGACAATTTTGAAAAACATAAATTACTATTATATGTGATGGGTAATCGATGAATGCGCAGATAAGTATGTGAATTATCACAATCCTTCATATACTATGTCACATGGGTGCGGGTGCGGGGATTCGGCACTTCCAAAAAACCCGGATGTGGGGGTGCAGTAGGGGCAAAAATGTAATATATATATATATATATATATATATATATATATATATATATATATATATATATATATATATATATATATATAGATGCCTAAGGAGTGGAGGAAGAGTGCTTTGGTGCCTCTATACAAGAATAATGGTGATATACAAGATTGCACAAACTATTGTGGTATAAAACTCATGAGTCATACTATGAAACTTTGGGAGAGGGTGATTGAGTCTAGGTTGAGGAAGGTTGTCATGATATCGGAGAATCAATTTGGTTTTATGCCTGAAAGATCAACTACGGAAGCTATACATCTTCTTAGACAATTTATTGAGAGAAATAGAGAGAGGAACAAAGATTTGCATATGGTTTTTATTGATTTAGAGAAGGCTTACGATAGAGTACCTAGGGACGTTCTCTGGTGGACAATGATGAAGAAAGGTGTTTCTCTCAAGTACATTAGTATAATTAAAGATATGTATGAAGGAGTAGTAATCAATGTCCGCACTTGTGGAGGGATGACAACCAATTTTCCTATAACGGTTGGGTTACATCAAAGATCTGTTTTAAGCCCTTTCCTATTTGCTATAGTGATGGATGAGCTTACGAGATCAATTCAAGAAAATGTGTCGTGGTGTATGTTGTTTGCTGATGATATTGTTTTGATTGATGAGTCTAGAGCTGACGTTAATGCTAAGTTAGAATTATGGAGACAGACATTGGAAGCAAGAGGTTTTAAGTTGAGTAAGAGTAAGACAGAATACATGAAATGTCGATTTAGTAAGCAACGAAGTAGTGATGGGAGTGTAGTGAAGCTTGGTGAGCAAGAAATACCGGTGAATGATTCTTTCAAATATTTGGGATTTATCATTCAAAAGTATGGAGAAATTGATGGAGATGTAAATCATAGGATAAAGGTTGGGTGGATGAAATGGAAGAGTGTAACTGGAGTGTTGTGCGATCGTGGAATGCCATTGCGGTTGAAGGGAAAGTTTTATAGGACGACTATTAGGCTCGCTTTACTACATGGTACGGAATGTTGGGCTGCCAAGAGACATCATATTCAAAAAATGAGTGTAGCTGAGATGCGTATGCTGAGACGGATGTGTGGAAATACAATAAAAGATAAGATTTAGAACGAGGAGATACGTAAGAAGTGTTAAAATATATGTAATTCATATATATGTATATATTTATATACATATATATTTGTATTATCTAAAATACCCGATAGGGGTATTTTAGTCATTTCACAAGTACCCGATAGGGGTACTTGTTTCTTTTCTTTCTTTTTTGTAAATTCCTTTTTATTTTTTTACTTTTTTTTTGGTTTTTTGCCCACCTAAAAGGGGCCCCACCATGGAGTCGATGGAGCCCCCAACGGTCACATTTGTGACCGTTGGGGGCTCCCAACGACTCCATGGGAGCCCCTAGGTGGCTCTTCTTTTAAGGCCATAAGGCCACTCCTCCTCTCCTTCTTTTGTGTATAAATAGGGGTGAACCCCTCTTGTATTCTTCACTCTTGAGAGCTCTCTCTCTTCAATAAGAGACATTTATATTTTTATGTTGTGTTGTCTCTTGTGGTTTTGGGTGTTAGCCCTTTTTGTTTGTTCATTAGTGGATGTTGTAAGTGCTTAATGCACTCTTTGTTTTTTCGCATATTTCATTACATGGTATCAGAGCCTTGTGTATGCTCTTCTTCTTAATATAGCTAGTTGTGTAACTATATTTTTTTTTCTTGTTGTATCTCTCTTCATTTATCCTCTTATGAGTGATTAACATGGAAGGAGAACAAAAGATTGATCTCTCCTTCAAGCTCAATGGCTCCAACTACATGATGTGGGCCGCCGCCATGGAGAACAACCTCAAAGGTAAAAAACTTTGGGGATACGTTATGGGCACCATTCCGAAACCACAACTCCAACTAACTAAGATGGATGGTGATCAAGAAAAAGCTCTTGAAGGAAATGCCCGCATGAAGGCCATTGAAGATCACCAATCTAAAGTAGAAGATTGGGAAAATAAGCATGCCAAGATTCTTGCTTGGTTCATGAACAATGTGGAGCTCAAGATTTGCGCCAACATTGCCAAGTTTCGGATGGCGAATGAAGCATGGTTCTTCATGAAAGGTATGTTTACTCAAAAAGACCTTGCTCGTCAATTCTTTCTTCAAGAAAAAATCCGGACTATCAAGCAAGGAGAAATGGGTGTAAGGGATTACTTTAGCACTCTTGGTCCTCTATGGGATGAACTATCTTTATTAGAACCAAAATGGGTTTCTAGTGTGGATGTGGAATTAAGGAGAGAACAAATGGAAAAAGAACATTTTTTTCAATTTTTACATGGGCTTAGGCCCGAATATGAACAAGTTAGATCTTCCCTCCTACATAGATCTAAGCCTCTTCCCTTGGAAGATGCCATAGCCGAAATATGCCAAGAAGAAACTCCTCTTGGCATGATTAAAGGAGGAGATGATGTCTTGGCCGTATCAAAACCCGGCAACCATATGAAAGCTTACAAACCTCCACATTTTGGAAGGCAAAATAATTATAATGGCAACTATAGAAAAACCATTTGCCATCATTGTCAAGAGCCGGGTCATATAAGACCTAATTGCCCTAAGTTGAATGAAGCACCTAAAAATAAGGTTGCTTCCGTTGAAGAAGCTACTCAAAAGAAAGATGAAGCCATCAAAGGAAAGGAATCTTTTTCTCTTGCTCAACTATCGGAAGCACTACAAACTCTACTCAAGATACCATCAACCTCGGGTGCCGCCATAGCTTCTTCCTCTCCTCCAGGTATGTCGTCTTGGATCCTTGACTCTGGAGCTTCCTTTCATATGACCCCACTTGAATGAGCTTTCCGATTTATGTAATAATTATAAAAACTCATATGTTTCAACTGCCGATGGTACATCTTTACAAGTAAAAAGTTTTAGAACTTTAAACTTTTCAAAAGATTTCTTTGTGCCAAACGTGAGAGTTGTACCTCAACTTAATTTAAATCTTCTCTCTGTTGCTCAAATATGTGATCATGGATGTGAAATCTCCTTCTCAACTAAGGATTGCTCTATACAGGATCTCCGGTTCGGGAAGCAGATTGGGCAAGGCCATAGGAGGGGAGATCTCTATTATATGAGCAACTTGAAACTCCCCACTAACTCTTTTTGTAACCATGTCCAAGATAAAAATATTGATATTTGGCATCAAAGACTTGGACATCCAAGTTTCTCAAAAATGTACTCCTTTCCATTTGGAAAGAAATTTTGTAATGAGAAACATTTTGTTTGCAAGAATTGTATTTTTGGCAAAATGAAATCTACTCCTTTTCCAAATCGAACTTTTGTGTCCAAAAGACCTTTTGAGTTAGTCCATTCGGACGTTTGGGGTCCTTCCCCGGTCATGTCTAAAAGAGGGTACTCCTATTACGTTACTTTCATCGATGACTACACTAGGTATGTATGGATCTACTTTCTCAATTTAAAATCCGAAGTCTTTGACTTCTTCAAAAAGTTTCATATGATAGTTAAAAATCAATTTTCAAATAATATCTCTACTCTTAGATCCGATTCGGGTGGAGAATATTTATCAAATGAATTTCAAAACTATTTAGAAGTAAATAGAATTTGTCATCAAAGATCGTGTCCTAGGACTCCCCAACAAAACGGCTTGGCCGAAAGAAAGCATAAACACATCATGGAAACCACTAGGACACTCCTTATTTCCAAAGAAATTCCAAAGAGTTTTTGGGCCGAAGCGGCCTTAACCTCAACTTATTTAATAAATAGAATGATATCTTCATCCTTACAAAATACATCTCCATATGAAAAACTATTTGAAAGAACACCCGATTTCAATAGATTAAGAATTTTTGGATGTAAATGTTTTGTCCTTACACATAAACGGGACAAATTATCTCCTAAAGCTATTGATTGTGTTTTCTTGGGATATGGAGAAAATCAAAAGGGTTTTAGATGTTTTGACTTGAAAAATAACAAACTCTATGTATCCAAAGATGTAACATTTTTGGAAAATGAAAATGGTTTTGTGAAAACTAAAGATATTGCCGAAAGTGAATATGCTTTTTTATTTGATCTTCTATCTCAAGAAGATGCGACTCCTCAAGAAGAGGAAATCTCTAATGAGTCTTTGAATGACTTAGAGGATATTCCTCTTGATAATGTTATAGATGAAAGTGATAGACCAATCCAAACCTATGTTAGGCATGGTCAACAAACTCAGATGAGCGCCTTAGAAAAATACTCTCAAGGATCCAACATAGAAGAAACCTCTTTAAGGAGATCCGGTCGGATCTCCAATCCTCCTTATAGGTTTGTTTCCTATGAGTCCCTAACTCCAAGATATAGAGCGTGTCTAATTGCGTTGCATTCATTTCATGAACCTTCACACTATAATGAGGCAAAAAATATTCCCCAATGGGTTGAAGCCATGAACTTAGAACTTAGTGCCCTTGAAAAGGCAAAAACTTGGGAAATAACTTCGTTACCCACTGGAAAGAAATCAATTGGATGTAGATGGGTCTTCAAAATTAAAACTAAGAGTGATGGTAACGTTATAAAGCACGGTTAGTAGCTAAAGGATATGCTCAAGAGTATGGTATAGATTATGAAGAAACCTTCGCACCTGTTGCTAGAATGACTAGTGTTAGGACTCTTATTGCCATTGCATCAGTGAAAAAATGACCTATCTATCAACTAGATGATAAGAATGCATTTTTAAATGGCGAATTAAATGAAGAAGTTTACATGGATCCCCCCACCAGAAGTATGTATTGGTAAAAATAAAATTCTCAAACTTAAAAAGACATTATATGGTTTAAAACAGGCCCTAAAGGCTTGGCATGATAGATTTAGTAATGTAATGACAAGTTTGAATTTTCGTTCATGATATACTGACACTGCTTTGTTTGTAAAAAGTGCAGGGTCTTCAGTAGTTATTTTACTAATTTATGTTGATGATATGATCATCACTGGAAGTGATGAGCAAGGAATTTATGATATTAAGAAAGTTTTAAAAGAACATTTTGACATGTCTGATCTTGGCTTCTTAAGATACTTTTTAGGGATTGAAGTGACGTACTCTCCTCGAGGGTACATTCTCTCTCAGATGAAACTGACTGCTGACATTTGTTCTAAATCTGGTATCTCTGATGATAAGAAGACATAAACCCCTGAAGTCATCAATGCAAAGTTAATGTTGGAAGATGGAACACCTCTCGAGGATCCTACTCCCTATCGGCAACTTGTTGGGTCTCTAACCTACTTATCCATTACTCGGCCAGACATAGCTCATGCTGTCCACTCTGTCAGTCAGTTTCAACATGCACCTACAACCGTGCACATGAGTGCAGTCTTAAGGATCGTCACATATATCAAAAACACCATAACTAAGGGAGTTTTTCTTTCCTCTTCCTCATCACTTGATTTAATTGCTTATACTGATGTGGATTTTGGAGAAAATCCCAATGACCGAGTCTCAACTACAGGCTTCTGTGTTTTCTTAGGTGACTCTATGATTTCTTGGAGGTGCAAGAAGCAACACAAAGTATCCTTGTCCTCAACAGAAGCGGAATATCGTGCTATGGCCACTACAACCATAGAACTTGTATGGCTAAGAAGTCTCCTCAGTGATATGGGCATTGTCATCTCTACTCCTTCGAAGATGTGTTGTGACAACAAAAGTGCAATTTATATTGCAAGCAATCACACCTTTCATGAGCGTACTAAGCATATTGAGATGGACTGCCATTACGTCCGTGATGAATACCTGAGAGGAACCATAGCACTACCTTATGTCACATCTGAGTACCAGTTGGCGGACTTCTTCACTAAGGCCCTTGCTGCTCCTCGTTTTTTGTTTCTCCTTAACAAGCTTTCGGTTATATCCCCGTAAAGCTTGAGGGAGGGTGTTAAAATATATGTAATTCATATATATGTATATATTTATATACATATATATTTGTATTATCTAAAATACCCGATAGGGGTATTTTAGTCATTTCACAAGTACCCGATAGGGTACTTGTTTCTTTTCTTTCTTTTTTGTAAATTCCTTTTTATTTTTTTACTTTTTATTTTTTAGTTTTTTGCCCACCTAAAAGGGGCCCCACCATGGAGTCGATGGGGTCCCCAACGGTCACATTTGTTTGTGACCATTTTATGAAATATTTGAAAGTGGGAAAAAACTTCAGATTCATGTTTAAGAAAATAAATCAAAGTATGTCTAGAAAAATCAACAAAGATGACATAATACACAAAACCGCCTTTAGAAATAACTGGTGCGGGTCCCCAAACATCCGAATGTATTAACTTAAGGGGTTTTGTAGCGACAAATGTTCTACTAGAAAACGGTAATCTTTTCATTTTATCAAGAATGCAGTCTTTACAAGCAAAATTTTCAAATTTACAAAATTTTCCCAAACTTGGAAAGAATTGGATTTTAGACATATATGAGGATGGCAAAGTCTTTTGTGCCATAAGTCTGTTTCTAATTTCTGAACATTTAAACAAAAAACATTCTTTGGTAGTTCTAAAAAGTCCAT
Source organism: Nuphar pumila (assembly GCF_984573655.1). Lineage (NCBI taxonomy): Eukaryota > Viridiplantae > Streptophyta > Magnoliopsida > Nymphaeales > Nymphaeaceae > Nuphar > Nuphar pumila. The sequence continues at coordinate 6,978,617 of NC_143257.1, read as the reverse complement.
GTAATATAGCCCTCTCTATGGCCTTTCCCAATAAGCTTCCCTGACTGACGATCCTATATCCAACAACCATCAGAAGAGAAATTTCGGCCTTAACCCAATTATAAACTGGTAAAAATGTTCAGCATCGAGTTGCTTTTGGCAAAGCTCGATGTCTTCGGCACAGTGCCATTTTAGTTCAAAAAGAGATAGTTCTTCCCAGAGTTCGGACAACCCATTGTAATATTCGCGAATTGATTTATCTCCTTGGGTCTTCAATCGAACCTTCTCTTGAAGATTGCACACATGTGCAATATCTTTAAGGGAATACATATTTTTCAAATATTCCCATGCCTTATCGGCATGTTCAAACTTGGCAAGACTAGAACATTTTTTAATGTCAACGCTATTGATAAGCCATGACATTATTTTCGCATGTCCCATTCTCCACTCTTTTCACTTTTTTTCACAGGAGGCTAGAGCCTTGATTTTCTCCTCTTCTAATAATGGGATCTCTTTATCTCCCTCTTTCTTAATAAGGGATAGTTTAGGTTCCGAATCAGAACCATCCACAATCCCCCATAAGCCTTTACCCCATATATGGTGCTTCATGATTGGAGCCCATGTTACATAATTTGTGTCGTTTAATTTCATAGGGATGATGGTGACTTTATCATTGTCATCCATCGTTTACAAGAAGAGAAAAGAAAAAGATAGAAGAAAAGAAATGAAAAAATGTGAGAAGGGAAAGAGATACAATACAAAAGATGTTGAAGCCCTTCAAATGATGCGTTTTGCAGCCAATAATGAAGTGATAAAACACTTCTCTCCAAGTGACGAAACACTTTGCAAGAATAAGGTGATAACACACCTTTTGCACAAGGGGCACGAAAACCGAGGTAGCCTTTCTCCAAGATCTAATAATCCTGCGGCTCTCATACCATGTAATGAAATGGTGATCTTCCACGAATGCACTTAGATCACTCAAAAGGAAGTGTCTAAAAGACACTTTAAGCAAAGCCCACAAAAGGGTAAAAATGAAAACACACACATAAATAACACACTTTTATTTATGTAAGAAAATGCTTAAAAAGCATTACAAGAAGTAGTATTATAAGAGGGGGCTGAACCCCTATTTTATACAAGAGCAATGGGAGAGCTAGCCGTTGGACTAGTCCAACGACTAGATTGCTTGGTCAAGTTCTAATTGAAACTTGACCAAAGCCCATTATCTAGTTCTAAGTGAACTAGATAATGTAAATAACATAAAAAATAAAAAGAAATAAAAATAAAAATAGAAATATATATATATATACAATATAATAATAATATATTATTATTATTATTATATTATGTATATGTTACATTTTAACAGAACTGAGAGAAATAGAAAGATGCCTTCTAGGTTCATCTCATATGATTCCTTTACTCCTAAACATATAGCCTATCTTAGCGCCATTCATTCCTATGCAGAACCCAAGAACTTCGAAGAAGCCAAAAAAGAACGATGAGTGACTGAAAGCAATGGAATGTGAGCTTTCAGCTCTCAACAGGGCAAAAACTTGGGAATTTCAAGTTCTTCCTAAGGGTAAGAAAGCAATAGAGTGCAGATGAGTATTTAAGGTAAAGACTAAAAGCGATGGGCCTCTTCAGAGATATAAAGCTCGGTTAGTTGCAAAGAGTTATAGTCAAGAATACGAGATTGACATGAAGAAACGTTTGCCCCTGTGGCCCAAATGATCACTGTCCGATGCCTCATCATCGTTGCCTCAATTAACAAATGAAACATCTATCAAATGGATGTTAAAAATGCCTTCCTAAATGGTGATTTAAATGAAGAGGTATATATGGATGCTCCACCAAGAATGAAGACTCTTAAAGGAAAAATGCTTCACCTTCGAAAAACCCTTTATGGTTTAAAACAAACCCAAATGCCTGGTATGATAGGTTTAACTCTGTAATGTTAGAAAATGGGTTTTCATCGTGTTTCATTGACATTGCTTTGTTCGTTAGAAAAACTAATGCAGAGATTGTCATTCTGCTTTTGTATGTAGATGATATGCTAATAACCGAAAGTGATACTAAAGGGGTTAAAAGCATAAAATCAATTTTAAAGGATAAATTTGAAATAAATGTAGTTTTGTGCCTATCCTGATTTCACTTGTTTTCAAAACACTAGAAGTTGTGCTTGTGCATTGCAGTTCTTTAAAAGCGAGTTTCCTTCTACCAACCCAGTGCTCTTCAAATTGCACGACTTTTGCAAAGTTAAGTTTTAAGTCTCGCAGGATTGCGAAGTCACATTTGGGCCCTCCCAAGTCCACACACTTGGGAGAAATGTTTTATGACCTTGATTCAAGTTGCGGCTCAATTTAAATAACCCCGATTGGGGGCAAGAGCCTGTGGTCGAGTGAGGTTTTGTTGAAGGACCCATTCTTCATTTATTAAACTTAGTGTCGCGTGTCGTGCGAATCATGTCGATATTAATATAAATTTTGGATGCAAGATTGATAGTGATGTGCTTTGTGTGAATTGTGGCTTTTAAGGATGAATCTTGCCAAATGAGCATCTCTGTATTCTTTGGATCGTTATGAAGTTGTGTGTTGGGTGTTCCTTTTGAGAAGCCTACGCACCCCCCCTTTTTGGCGTAGCGTACTTTTAGTCATGCACGACGTGTTAAGTACTTTGTTGATCAGACGAGAGATCCGAGACGACCTTGTATCATGAAATATGCAAAATATTGTTGAAATGAATTCAAGACTTATCTTGCCAAATTGTGTTGTGTTACTTCTTTTATAGATAATATCTGTTGGGGTTTCTTTGGTGAAATCATATCCCTTTCATCGTAGTCGTACATTTGACAAGTACGTTCGTACTTTTTGACAAGTATGTCTTCTTACGTTGCGATGATTGGATGAGTAGGTTGTGACAACCTTGATGAGTGCAAATAACAAAATGCTGAGACCACCTAAATAAGTGATGATTTCCGCCTTCACCGGCAAGATACTCGAGTTGGGTCGAAAGACCAGAGTATGTAGAATGGGTCTTCAGTTAACTACCCCTGATGTACTCATTCGAACCGCTGACTCCTCTCAGGAGAGAGGACGAGAATGTACAAAAACTTCAATGGACATGCCATTAATGGTCGTTACGAGCAAAAGACTCAGCTTCCCCAGTCAGCGGAGTTAGGGGAAATGGACTACCATAATTATCCTAGGTGGTAGCTCTCCATGTTCGGGATGCATCCATTGTTTATGCTGCTTTGGGGATTTCTTTCTTGGTCATTGACCGTCCCTTTAGGTGCGGACTCAATCAGCTATTCGGGTTATCTTAAAATACATAGCATAATAAACCCCCGGATCAGTCTAGGATGTTTCTAGAGTCGTGCCTTGTGCGTACCCACTTGGCCAGTTAATATCAAAACATAATTTAAATTCGATCACACAATTTGTTGAGTTATGCACGTATGAAAGCTATAGCATGCAACGGGTTTCAATACTTATGGAATTGTGTGTGTGATTGATGTAGCATCGTATTTTGCTTGCTTATGCAGTGCTTTGCTTATAATAATTAGCCTACTTGTGCCAGTGAAATTGCTTGTAATAGTTTTAGCATTTTGCTCATGATAGTTACTCCATGAATTTGTTGAAATTAAATTGCTATATAATTGTCTGTCTACTTGACACATTAAATTATTTTGCTTAACTATGTTCTATATCGTCCTGTATGTGCACCTACCAGTTTTTAGTGAAACTGACCAATTTTATGGGCAGGTG